>NW_025813493.1:6217511-6484839 GCF_021976095.1 Xenia sp. Carnegie-2017
CAAAACTATAGCTAGAATAGATGAAATAGAAAATGAAAATGGTATTGACAATAATATTGATGAATTAACTAATTTGCATGAAAGAGCCGCTGAATTAGAAATTATAATTAGAGAAGAAGAAGATCAATTAGAGAAAGAGGATGTAAGAAATAAACAAGAAGAAGACATTACTAGATTACAGCGGTTTAAAGAATGGGTAAAAGAAAATATACCAGGTTTATCAGCTTTAGCAATATCTGTAGCTGGTATAATTACAACCATTGTCATAGGAGCTAGAAAAGCAATCCTGCAAGGCGCTCAAGCTACTAGTAAATTTTCTAAGGCTTTAGCAAACATAGGTAAAAAATTATGGCCAGTGTTAGGGCCTTTATTGAATATTGTCGCTCAGACTATATCATGGGGGGCTAAAGGTCTAGCATGGATAGCTTCTAATCTATGGATTTTAGCTATTGCTGCTGCTTTGTTAATATATGACCAGTATAAACAAAGAAGAAAATAAAATATGTTTTAATATATATATGAACAGATTACAAGAAGAGCTTTTACCCGGTTATAAAAGAACTGCTATGACAAAAATTAAAGGTAACCGTACTTTTTATAGTATTACCTTCAATCCTAATAGTGTTAAACCGAATAAACAAATTTATGTTAATATCCCGAAATTAAAATCGAATAGTTGTTTAGTTCCCGGTTCACTTAATCTATCGTTTGATCTTAAAATCAGTAATACAAAAAGTCACTTTCTAAATAATCTCAGCAAGATTTTACAACATAGACTACAAATTAAAGTAACTGGGGAAAACCTTTACGATTGTAGTGAACATAATGTTATAAGTGTATACAAAGACTTATGGTTACCCAAAAGTGATCGGCGAAGTCTTATTGAATATGGCATATGTAGTCAAAATCTAAGAAAACTTATTTCTAAGGATGATAGTGCTGCAACAAGTGGAGATTCACAGAAAGTAGAAGACAAATTAATGTATGATATTTATGGTACAAGACAGAAAATTAATATTGATAATATTATTAAAGACCACGGTTTGTATTGCCCTTTCAATATGAATAATAACTTTCAATACATAATAACATTACCAGCAAGTGATCAAGTCCTTATCCCTCAAAGTGGTCAATCTATTGGTGATTATGAATTAGAAAATATTCAGCTAGAATATGAAACTATTGAAAATCAAGAAATTGCTGATGAGGTAACAAATTTATATTCTATAGGAAGAAGTCTATTTTATGAACATATAACCCTCTTAAAAAAGAAAAAATGGGATAAGTCAAGTACATTAAAAATATTAATGTAAACGTCCCTCGCAAATCAATGAAAGGCATTGTATTGCTATTCACAGAAAATTCAGTTAGTGATAGTGAAAAATTTGAATTTCCTTTGATTGATGAAGTGAAAGTGACTGTAGAAGGCACCCCAAATTGCATTTTCGCCCAAGGCATGAATAAAACATTATTTTATGAAGAAGCAAGAAAATTTTTTGATAGAACTATCCCGATAGATTGCTTCATGACAGTTGAAAAATTTTATAAAGATAAATTTGCATTAGTTATCGATTTACGCACCTTTCAAGAAAACAATATTGCTGGCAACGGATTTCGTATCGTGAATACGCAAAACGGCATTCTACTCGAAATTAAAAAAAGAGTATATATAAAAGATTTAAACTGTTACATCTATGCTATTAGTGATGCTCTTGTTCAATTTGTTAATAATGATTTACAAAGTATTCAATACTAAATAACCAGTAATATATATATGAATACACCCTTTAATATGATAATTTTAGGAATGACTAATTGCGGTGAAACCTTCTTTCTTTTAAGAATGTTAGAACAAAACTTTAATAGACATTTTGATTATATTATTTTATTATGCCCAACGCTATCATATAATAAAACCTATAAAGAATGGAAATATATAAATGATTCTGATTTAATTAAAGTAGAATGTGACCAAGATCAGGTAGATATTGTTTTAAAATATGTTAGTGATGTATATAAAGGCTCCAATAGTCTTATTATACTTGATGACTGTGCGAGTTGCTTAGATGTTAAAAATAGGACATCTGAATTAGTTCGTTTAGCATTCAGTGCTCGTCATTATGGGCTTTCTACTATTGTGGTGACACAACAATTAACAAGTATTTCTAAACCATATCGCGAAAATATAAGTTATCTAACTAGAGCTTTTACAATACAAACAGAAATGATATGAAAACCATATTTGATGATTATCTTTATGGTGTTGAGAAAGATGATATAGAAGAAATAACCAAAAAATTGAAAAATAATAAGTATGCGCATTTAGAAATCCAAATTGTATATCCATACCAATGGAAAATTGTTATTCCGCAATAAAACATGTGTTATATATATATATATGCCAAAGCGTAAAGAGCCTGAAACAATTAACGATCTAATTAATGAGATTGATTCCGCAAATGATACTACCAAAGATGCTGTATGTGATGATAATATACAAGATACACCGCAAGAAAGTTTTAATAAAAGAGATCAACTACTTAAACTAGCTGAAGATGGTAATTTAGACAAGTCAGTTGCTTACATTAAAAAAGCTAGCCAAAAAATTATTGATAAATTGTACACTGAATACGAGAAAAAACGATTACAAAAAGCTAATGAGTTTTTAACTGATTTAGTTATATCAAAATTTTCAGATATATTAAAAGGGTTTGATGCTATAGAAGATTCCAAAGAATTAACAAAACAGCTTAAATCAGACGACCTTTTAAAACGAGATGTGTATAGTTTAGTAGAAAAAATATCACCCCTATTACCTTTTTTAGGAGTCCTATCTGGTTGTATAATAATAGGTAATCATGTTTACAAACATAAAAATAATAAACCTGATATAAAATCTGAGGAATAATATAAATGAGCTTATTTTATGGACATGATAACACAGATATTAATGTAAATATACAAGGATCTGTAGATAAAACACATCTATCAGATAATTATTATACTAAAACACAATCTGATGGTAAATTTAATGACTACTATACTAAAACACAAGCTGATGGTAAATATGCTTTGATTTCTAATTTACTAAAAGATTATACTAAAATACAAGCTGATAATAAATATGTTTTTGTTTCAAGATTAGCCAACTATTATACAAAGAATGAAACAAATGGTAAGTATGCTTTAAGTTCTAATTTAAATAAATATTATACAAAGATTGAAACAGATGGTAAGTATGCTTTAAATTCTAATTTAACTAACTATTATACTAAAACACAAGCTGATGGTAAATATGCTTTGACTTCTAATTTAAATAACTATTATACTAAAACACAATCTGATGGTAAATTTAATGACTACTATACTAAAACACAAGCTGATGGTAAGTATGCTTTGACTTCTAATTTAAATAACTATTATAATAAAACTCAAGTTGATAATAAATTTAATGACCACTATTATAATAAAACTCAAGTTGATAATAAATTTAATGACCACTATACTAAAACTCAAATAGATGATATAGTAAAAAGTAAAATTGTACATCATAGTAACCAATTAAATTTCAACTCAAATGTTAGTAGCCAAAAAGATATTATAAATATTCTTTTTAACAATATTAAATTTATTGAATTTACACTTCTATTTATAAATCCATCTGATAAATCCAAAACAATTCAATTAGATATTATGGTAGATAAGATTAATAAAAAATTTATCATTAAAATAACAAATGATAATGAAAAAAAGATAGCTGATACACTACTAGATTTATATTACGTATACTGTGTTGATGATAATATAAGCAATATTTATATTATTATTTACCCAAAAAAATCTTCAGTTTCAATTGATTATAACGAATGGAAAGAAAATGGCTGGTAGCATTTAATGGATTAAATAAATTACAAGTTTATTCACACCATCAATCTATATTATCTATGACATATAATGGTTATTCACAAAATTTCGGAGCTATTATACAAGATAATATTCTATCAACTAAAAAATTTGTAAATGATGAAATCGAAAAATTAAAAAAATTTATTAAAGATAACTATCAAGCTAAACCTAAAGATGAAGGTGAAGAATAATCCTCATGTTTGACTACATATCACATAACTGTTTGTAACAAGTAATTAATACAAAAGCGATATACAAAAAGATTCAAAATCCTGAAACAATTAGTAAAAACACTTTTAACAAAAATTATATAAAACATTGTTAACCATGTACATGTGACACGCACTTGACAGACAAATTAAAAAAACATATAGATTCCATAGTTTTGTAAAGAGCATCTATGACATTGTTGCGCTCAAAATTTCAGGCTTAGTTGCCTGAAATTCTTCGCCCCTAACAACGATTTAAAAAGATGCTTTATTAACACTTGATTATTAAAGAATATTTCTACCACGCGCTGAGTTTTAAGACCATTGTTAAAGGCCACTAGTCTGCCAAATATACCACGTAGACTATAAAGCGCGCTGCTACTGATATTTATAAAACATTGTATTATTATACATGCGCTGATGAAATGTGCTATCTACATTAAACAACCATTGTTAAAAACATGCACTAAGACACGCGCCCCCGCTAAAAACCAGCTATCGCTGATACTGATATTTTAATAACACTTGATTATTAACACTTGATTATTAAAGACGGTTTTTTGAAGAGCATTTTTTAAGCCTCTGTTATTCTCGAATATTCTTCGAATATTCATCGAATGTACGGGGGAACCCCGAATTTTCACTTCGTAAAAATTTTCCCCACCTGGGTTCCAGAAGTCTCGGGCATCCCATTCCCCTGCTCAATTTTAGCTACGCTAAAATCTGCGCTGCCGGATGCCCTCCGAAACGATGCTTTCTTAACATTTGTTTGTAAAGACCGTTTGTAAAATTTAAACGCACCTATATATTTCAAAAACATATAGATTCCATATTTTTAAACGATAGATTGTAACCTTGAGATTTTTACCCCCCTTTGAAACAATGACTATTTTTTACACAGCTTTTTTACATGACCTTTTGCTGAGGGACGCCTTTTGAACCATGGTCTTATTTTGCGTTGTTATTAAAGATAGTTTTTACCCCCCTTTGAAACAATGACTATTTTTTACACAGCTTTTTTACATGACCTTTTGCTGAGGGACGCCTTTTGAACCATGGTCTTATTTTGCGCTGTTATTAAAGATAGTTTTTACCCACGGTTAAAAGTAGTATAGTACATGGGGCGTATGGGATAACAAAAAGTGAACTTTTTGTGATCCCCTACCCCCATGTACTATACTACTCCCACTGCAAGCATATCCATTTTAGAACATAAGTTCAGCTAAACTAAAGCTTATGCTTTAAAACAAGCCATAAGTTCCTGTAAGGACGTTTCTCTTTTTCAAGTTTTAAACAATTTTGGCATTGTAATTCACATTGCACAGCTACTTTTTAGATTAGAAACAACAGCAATACATATACAAAACAATAATTCACATTAACCCTTACAGCATTGGCGTAATAATCATATAAGTTTACCTTCTCTAATACAGGCTCATCACAAGTTGTTTCTTCTATTTGCTCTTGAGGTTCGCTACTTGTACTGGGAATATTTTCTGACTCAACCTCTCTTTTATAATCAGACATCCACTTTCTTTTCATCTAAAATGACTTATATTTATGAAATATACTCTCACACAAATTCCAGGTAAAATGTAGATATGCATATGTATAATTTTTAACGTACAGTACCGCTCATGTATTTGTTAACATACGGTACGCGTATCAAACGCGTATGATACGAGAGCGATACGCGTATGATACGAGAACGATAAGCGTATGAAACGAGAACGATACGCGTATGATACGAGAGCGATACGCCTATGATACGAGAACGATATGCGTATGATACGAGAACGATACGCGTATGATACGAGAGCGATACGCGTATGATACGAGAACGATATGCGTATGGTACGAGAGCGATACGCGTATGATACGGGAACGATATGCGTATGATACGAGAACGATACGCGTATGATACGAGAGCGATACGCGTATGATACGAGAACGATATGTGTATGATACGAGAACGATACGCGTATGATACGATAGCGGTACGCGTATGATACGAAAATGATACGCGTCTGGTACGAGAGCGATACGCGTATGATACGAAAACGATACGCGTATGGTACGAGAGCGATACGCGTATGATACAAGAACGATACACGTAAGATACGAGAACGATACGCGTAAGATACGAGAATGATACGCCTATGATACGAGAACAATACGCGTATCATACGCAAAATTATGTTAACAAATACGTGAGCGGTACTGTACTCAGCATTCTGCGATCTCTTGTTGTAAGTTAATTGTCATCTTTTCGAAGATAAATGCTCGGCTAAGCAACGATTCCGAATTCGTCTCGAACGAGTCGAGGTGCAAAATTACTTTCTGATTCAGAAAGCGAGTCGAATTGCCGAGAAAACGAATCTTTTTTGAAGTGTTCCAAGCAAACTGCGGAATTCTTTGTGAGGACTGACTTATCGCGAGTAGCTTTCACAAAGTTGACCCAACGCTTTCTTCTACGCTTAGCTTCGCTTCTTTTGTCGTTAAAAAATGGTATGCGATGAAGTGAAATGCCTTCATCCGAACTGGCTACGTTAGAACAACCAAAAACTACACATCGACTGGCATTTTTGTGTTTGTTTACATGTATAAACTGTGTAAGTTGTGTTGGTAGTCAGTCTGTCTTCCTTAAATGACGTCACATGTAAGTCCCATGCCACGGATTAGAGCTTTCGACATTTTTTACAAAACGTTGAAATTCAGGTTTAATTCGCATCTTTGCCGAAAGATAACTCAAAAACGAAAAAAGTTATACAAATTCTGTATTTGTACTATTTATTCAAAATCTATTTGAGAATAAAGACTAAAAATAGTGACATAGACAAAAAAAAGACCACACTGAAAAGAGCTGTATGTTTATAAAAATCATAGCAACAATTATGATAAGTATAGCATATTCAACAACAATTCAGATTCAGCTTGGTTTGAATTAAGCCTGAGGTGCTAGAACTTCTTGGATCACAATTCGAGAGACTGTTTGCCATCCACTGTAGGCATCTGCATTGGAATATCCTTGACAATTACCGACATGGAATCCAACATTAACAGTACCCTTATCGATGTTGCCACAATATCCCTCGATATGACGATGACGATGAATATCATGTGTTCCTCTGCCTTTCCTAATGTAGAGGATTCCTTCAATTGTAGGATTACATTCTTTTCCATTGAATTTAAAATACCATCGCTTACAACAGGTGTCACAGTTGGAAATACGGAGGCTACCGGCGTAGAACACGCGAAGATAAGTATTGTCACGTTTTTTCTTAAAACTGCATATCTAGAAAAGAAAAATAACACAGTAATATACATATATTATGAGTGACAACATATTGCTTCTACTTTATAGGACAAAATAGCTATTTTAAAAAGGAAAAGTATATGCTTTAAAAAAGAATTCTGACTAATATAACATCACTTAGAAATTTGAAATGATTGATGAAAAGCACAATTCAATAACACATAACTTATTCTTGTTATAAATATTAAAATCCAGCAAAGTGCTTCTAAAAGAGACTTTCAATACAAAAATGACGTATTAAAAGAAATATTTATTTAGTAGCGTAACGTTTCGTCTTGACTCTCAAGACAGAGAGTTACGCTACTAAATAAATATACGTCAATTTTGTATTGAATAGCTCTTTAAAAAGCACTTTGCTGGGCTTTAATATTTATAACAAGAATTCGCTTCCCGCCTGGTATTTCCCGGGTCGCAACACATAACTTAATTAAGCCCATATTATGAATGGTGTTTTTGAATGCCATGCACAAATGGAAAAGAGATATAATTTATCTTTGTTTCTATCTTGACTAAAACTGAACGAACATCAAAAGAGATTTAGTGACAAAATGACACATTTCAAATGCAGCTAGGGTACGTCAGATTACATTGCAGCAATTATGTTGAAATTCAAGACAAATGAAAAGCCTTTATGCTCGTTAAATTTGTGCTCTAAAATGTTTTTTAAAATATAATAACAAACAGTGTTGCTAAAATTGCTATATATATATTAAAAAAAACAAGCTGCTTCCAGGGGCCACAAAAGATTTATAATTAGGGGGGGGCAATATTTATATATTTATATGTTTTAATCTTGTTAATCCATAACCACAATTGATTTCAATAGAAGCTCTTAAGTAGAACATGTATATATGAATACTTGCCTCGGCTCCCAATTGACAATCTTACGCGGCCTCTGGCCTCACCTAATGTGTTCACACTCACGTGGCTACTCTAGATTGGTTACTGGTTTGATTAAGACAAAATTAAATCAAAAACGTAATCGAATTGAGTTTTACATGTAGAACTGTAATGATTTTTGCTAAACCACTGCGTACAAGAAAAACACATGACTTTATTGACTTTTGAAGTGTAACAAATTTTGTTATCTCTGTACATCATTTGTATTTACTTTCATTTTTGCCAAGCCAGTTTTAATAAAGCGCCTATAATATAGTTCCCAAAATATTTTAAGGTTTTTGTCTTTCACTTCAAAAATCCAAAATTTATAGATTGTTAATCTGGAATAAAGTCTGCTACCATAGTGTAGTAGGAGTTATGTTTACAAATTTCAATATTTAGTAAAAAGATTTCAAACTTTATGAGCTTGTACATGTTGTTGATTTTTTTTAATGTGTGCTACAGCAAAAAGAAATAACAGAACTAATTTGAATAAAAATGTGACATTACAATCAACAACGATTTTTTGAAATATATTTGGCATACATATAAAAAAATTTGAAATAAAAATGCAAAGCCTTATCTTTTATTTATGAAGACATATTTTTTCCTTTTTCCTTCTTAAACACAACGAAACATGTCACCATTATAGCAAAATATAAAATTGCAATGTCACTGCCTAAATTATTACTAATAATTAATTATGTATAATGATACCTGCAAAATAAAGAATATCTTTGATAATGAACTAATTATTTCAACAAAATTTGTAGCGATTATTCACCTTTATAATTCCATTATCTCGATCATCACTCTTCTTCCAAGAGCATTGCTTCCAGTTGGATTCATTATTAACTCCTACAGGGCCTTGTACACCAGCTTCCCCCTTTTCACCCTTAACACCAGTCCTTCCCATACCACCTTGGATTCCTTTGTCCCCTTTTGGCCCAGACGGACCTATCTTTCCCGGCTTTCCATCACTTCCACTGGCTCCTTTGGCTCCTGGAACCCCATTATAACCTGGAACTCCAGGTACACAAGGCGCAACACAACTGGTTTTGCAAACACTTGATTTCTTGGGAAGACCTCTAGGTAGTCGTGTTTTCGGACAAAATTTAATGAATGAAAATGTTAAGTCTCTTAAATGTTGTTAAAGATGTACAGTTAAATATGAATGGTACATAATTATTACTCGTTGTCAATTTATATTTTTAGACTTAAACGAAGTTGATTTTGACCTTCTCATGGACACTGCTCTACGTCCGCTGGTTAACGTCCATGGTTACGACTAAGGATAGGTTAAATTTGAGTGAGAGTGTAGAATAGTCCAAAAGTTGAAGTAAGTACCTTGAGTAACATACATTATTGCGAAGGACGCTGTTTACAAAAGCAATGAAGGAAAAGTTAAAAACGTTTTTTGAAAATCGATAGATAATCACCGAATTACGAACTGCATACTTTTCTGATCGTCAGTTATTTTTCATTTTTAAATAAAACATATTTTACAAAACTCTAGGCATACTGCATATTCTAACGTACAAAGTTTTACAGTGTCATCTATGAGAGTGCTTGGCGTGTCGTAAGCTGTGTTATATTTGAAATCATCGTGTCAATGTGATACGAATTTTTGATGGAAAACGGAAAACTCTGTGTGCATTTGAGAGCTTAGCGCCAACAAAATTTAGTTACTAAGAAGCATTACGCTTCTATTTTCAAAAAAATAGATGGCCATGATTTATATAATTTAAGCTGGAGCTCAGTAAATAATAGATGTACATGGCACTGGTATTGCATGCACTTAGAAGTGAATCTTCTAAGATTTAAGATAAGTTAATGAGAACTCTCAAGCAGGAGCAACCCTCGACCTTTGGTCTCGATTTTGCACTGATCTGCTCTCGAGCTCTCCCGACGGTCTCCTCGATTTGCATAAGCCTGTGCAAATCATTGAACTATAGTAGATGGAAGGCTACCTGTAATAGAAAAGCCTAATAATTTTTTGAAGCCAAATTTGAGCAGAAAAGTATTTTGGCATGGAAGGCAACGGGGCATAATCTTTTTTCATCCAATTACGATGCTTCGTATTAAATACCTATTTCGAAATGGAAAATATCAAAGTGTGGAAACTGTGAAAAACAATCACATCGTTGATCGTTCAATTTATACAAATCGGAAACATTGCAGCAAGTACTTGTTTATTTTGAAAAGATTCAACTGGATGTATTTAATAATATACATGCTTCTCCATGAAATATTTGTACATTCACATACTTACAGAAGCACTTAGTTTGGGAGGATGTGACGAGTATTATCATTTATTATCTAATTTATCTTTTAAAACCAAATCTCATGTAAGTTTGAAATAAAAATTGTGTTTTTCTGTAAAATTGTACTTCCACAGAAAAAAATTGATCACAATTGTTTTGGGTGAAAATACATTTTCAAAACTGATGTTTGTTAAGAATTTTATATGCCTTTTTATGCTACTTTGAAACAAAAACGCTATGGTTTTTGGCACATTCGCAGACATACCAAAACAAACAATAACAGAAAAATGCCTTCTAGTCATGGTTGGCTATGGCCTCCTTTACAAAAATGTAATTGTCAAGAAATTGTGTATACGTGGTGTTAAGTCTCATTTGTGAACTTTTTTTGCCAAATTAAGACAAAAGAGAATTTTCGTTTTGTTTTTGAAGCTTCGTAGTTTGTTCAAGTTATTTTACGCTTCTGTCTATCGGTCGTGTGTTTACAAATGCGTGGAAAGACTGGGCTTTACTGGCGTCAAAATGTCGACTGAGGTAGCCTACCATCTATTTAGTTCGATGGTACAAACACAGTAAACATATTTTATTTCTTAAATAACATTCTTTATTATACTGAAGATTTCATCATGAGATGTTGAAACATGTCTATTTTAAAAAACTCGTCGTATTCAATAAATGCGCAATAACGTAATAGTTCTTAAAAGAGCTGCTTAAGATAAACAATGCGTACAATAAACGTATTGGATTAAATACGGCACTGTGACTACCAATCACGTTTCTTTTTTTATTTGCCAAACGAGATACAGTTGATGATTTTATTACATGAAACATTTGCTCTAGCATTATTAAGTTTACATATCCATAATACGTCGAAGGTGCTGAACAGTGAATACAATTTAGCTTTTACGATGAAAGCATTTAAAGTATGTTAGTTGCATTAAAGCTGACGTTACTAAAGAGTAAAAATTTAAACGATCGTCACCGAACTATAAAAAGGCTTTGACAGAAACAACAGTTTAAGTTCTATGCAATAATAACATGAGTGCGCAAAATAAATCTTCTCATATTCCCTGCCTCTTTTTAAAAATCTTTTAAATTGTGACGTCTTACCTGGAAAACATCTCACTGGTCAAACAAAAATCGAGATTAAACAGCCTTACAATTTATAATATTTACATATTTGATTCCTTTCTCTGTGGTTGACTTCCTTATAGTTCCTCTTGTCTGCAGCAGCTCCATAGTGTTTTTACGATATATTTAAACATAAATATTTGATTGAAGTCGGAGGACTATTACATAACGGACAGGAACAGATCTAGGCGCCATACAAAACAAAAACTTGCAAATGTTGAAGTAATTTTGTGCGTGTTTTTGTTGAAATATTTTGCGATTTATGAATTATATACATTAATTAGGACTTTTTAATATTGTAATATACAATATCTACTGAACAGTTTTCAGTTTCAACAAGTTTTTGTTAATAATATTGCAGAGTCCAGTGTAATATATTTTGGTAGTCTGGTTCTGTAAGCAGAGTCTTATCCAAACATAAGAGACGGTCGCATTTGTGTTTCACGCTTGTGTTTTGCGTTTCTAAACAACTGATGCGATTAAGGCAATTATATACCTAAAAATTTTTTTTGTTTGAATTATACAGATTATACTTTGGTATATCCGTTTCTTATTCATGTATACAATTCTTCTCTGTATATATTTTAAAAATTGGATTTATTTTACATTCAAGAATCCAAACATTCGTAACAATGATCGATGTTGTTATCTTCCTTGTGCAAGTATATTTCTGAAGGGAACAATCTTGCACCTAATTTTAGGCGGAAGTTCGCTAGTTAAATTTGCGGGGGCCTTTTATGACGTTGATTGTTTGTGCTGAGACGGTTGCCCAAATTTGTAACATTTCTAAAGGCGTTGAAATAATTAGAGCAGAATAGCACTCTATAATCTTACAACTTTCTCATTCACGACTACGAAAAGTGAATGATTTCAAACTTGATATAGTTTTATTAATGAAACATAGTGCATCGTAAAAAAATATAGTACTGTAAAAATACATTGAGAATCGAAAGCTGTAAATGACAACACCCATCTCCCAGCAGTGGATCTCTAAGGATTTTTACCAATTATTTTAAAAATCAATCCAGCGTATTGCAAGAAATGATTGTATTTGTTGTAATTTTTGAGATAAAAATAATTTCTACAACCAGTCAATGTCTTAAAGCCAACACATAAACAAATAATATAGTCTATTTTATTTTAAAGAGGAATAAGTGCGCACTTATACGAATTGGAACAATGAAGGCACTTTAGTTTTGAAAATAAGGTGTTTGGTGTTTTGTCAAAAAAGATATTTTGTACCAAAGGTAACAACCAAAGTAACATACATGGACCTACACATGCTAAACATGATTAAGATACTTTAGAACTTTAGATACTTTCAATGAATTTCATTAAAAAAATTACTTCTTCCTTTCACGTAACGGTGTATGAGAACAAATTGTGATTTGTAGCATAGTTTATTAAATAACGTTAGCATTGAATACATACAGTTTGTTCGACGTTGTCTTCTTTAGATTTAGCCGAAAACATAAACAAAACAAACATCAAACATTTTACAAGTGGTGTAGCTTTCATCATTCAGAGGATAGGCACAAGATCACAGAAACACGATCATATATGAACGCTTAACAATGCCAACTGAATGGTTTGTTTACAACTGTCTTCATTATCATTGACTTTTACAAATTCTTGAAATTTTTCGTCCATAGATCTTTTTGATAAAGCGATAAAGCTGTCTTGTTTTATGACCTTATAAGGGAAAAAAACAGGGAGACCAGCAATTCTTGCACAATGTCAGTGACGTTACGTTTTCTGTACAACAGAAAACGTAACGTCACTTGGTTTAACCCACCATACAGCAAAAACGTAAAAACTCACATCGCCCATGACTTCCTACAACTTATCGACAAACATTTCCCACCAAATATTATACTCTCCAAGATATTCAACCGACACACAATACGCGTAAGCTACAGCTGCGGCGAAAACATGAAAACTTTCATAACCAGACACAACAAGACTATTTTAAAAAGACTTAACCCAGACACAACCCAGAACAAGAACAACCCACCAAAGAAATGTAACTGCAGACAGAAACATCTATGCCCGACAAATGGCAATTGCCTGAAACCCAACGTGATTTACAAAGCCGACGTGACAACGACTGACAACAACGAAACAAAAACTTACATAGGTGTTACTGCATGCGCTTTTAAGACACGATATCGAAACCACATTAAATCAATGACGAACATTAAATACCGCAACAAGACAGAACTTTCTAAATACACGTGGACACTGAAAGAAAACAAACGTAACTACAACATTAAATGGGACTTCATCAAACAACTTCCACCTCCAAACAAAAACCAAAGAACCTGCCGTCTTTGCCTTAAAAAAAGGCTATTTATCCTGAAAGGACGTAAAAAGAACATTTTAAATAAACGTTCCGATATGTTTAGTGCATGCCGTCATGTAACTTAACACCTTTTAGTCGATGTATATAGTCAGCAAATAAAATATTATCTGTCAGTTGCCTGAAGATCGCCCTACGGCGTGAAACTCTGAGTAGCGACAGCAAACAATTGTCCATTTTATTTTAGTTCATTTTATCTTACGCTCTTCTAATATATAGAATATTGAGCGCTCTTTTATCCAGGAATATTATCCATAATAACCGTACGTCCTGTGTCCCAAGTGCAGGAGTCACCATTTTACTATGGTGATAGCCGGGAGGGCACATTGTTATACACTTGTATATTACGCTCGCTGCGCTTGCGCAGTTTGAGCGCTCTCGGATTGCGTAGAGAGTCTCATAAAGAGACGTTCACCGCATTCGCTTTATGCATTGCTCACCTATATAGGTTTGAGCGCTCTGGTGACTCTACAATACAATCCATACAATGGTGATAGCCGGAAGTCCTGTGCCTTAAGTGCAGGAGTCACCATTTTACTATGGTGATAGCGGGAGGGCACATTGTTATACACTTTGTATATATATATATATGATAATGATAAGGATTCTCTGGATTTGTTTTAAATTTTTTTTTTTTTATTAAGCTTTCAACTCGGTGCTTCGAGCCTTCGTCAGAATGTGACAATATATTATTTACAAAGATTTTGTAGGCGTTTGGAGCGTCTGATTGGTTGGTTAGTAGTTGAGTTGATATTATTGGATGGTATAAGATGCGTTGTCATGGTTTCGGGTGTATCGATTACGTTAATGAAATTCGAGTGTTTTATTTTAGTCGTTGTGTTATTAGTTTGTTGTTTTGGTTTTGTCTTTAGTTGTGAATAGATGATGGGGATGTCAATATGTCTGTTAATTGTGTTGTTGTCTTTGCTGTACCATGCCTCTTTGAATTCTCGTGCGTGTTTTGTCTGTGCGCGTCCAAGAAGTTGTGTTTTGTCCAGTCAAATGTGTGGTTGGTATCGTAGGTATGTTCTGCTGGTAGTGATTTTGGGTCGCGTCGTTTGATGGCATTCTTGTGTTCAGTGAGTCTTGTTTCAATTTTCTTGGACGTTTGTCCTATGTACTGTTTGGGGCAATCTTTACATGGTATCATGTAGACCGCGTTGGTTGTGTCGAATGTCGTTGTTCGGTCTTTATGTTTAGTGAAGTATGATTTGAGTTTGTGTGTTGGTTTATGTGCGATGTTTATTTTGAATGGTCGGAGTAGTCTTGATGTCATTTCTGATGTTCCGTTTATATATGGTAATGTCACTACACGCTCCAAACGCCTACAAAATCTTTGTAAATAATATATTGTCACATTCTGACGAAGGCTCGAAGCACCGAGTTGAAAGCTTAATAAAAAAAAAAAATTTAAAACAAATCCAGAGAATCCTTATCATTATCATTATATGCCTGGGTTACCAATTTTCAAATATATTAAATCGACATATAGGATGGACACTCTCAGAATAACAAGAAAGTGGGAATTATTCGCACGCAAAGAAATATCGACGTTGGAGCAACTACACTTCTTACACAACTGCAAACAACAGCGAATCCTACCGAACAGTATCAATTACCAACCACCAATAAAATCGACTTATGCCCAACAAATAGCACAATCAAACGGCCGACGTATGCTGAACATCCTCATATCTGACGCTCACAACCGCTTACGAATCTACAGACGAAAATTAAACCAACATCGAGAAACTGTCACGAATCACATCACACAAACAGATGCCAAATCCATTGACGAAACTATCAAAGAAACAACAAACGCGTATCGAACAAAACGACACAACGAACTCCAACGAAAACTACAAAAATCGAGATCATTTAAGGAAATTAACACCGACACGCATTCATGGGTCAAGAACATATCAAGCAAACCACTCACCGTACAGCAGACTAAAATTTTAAGCAAAGGCTTAAATTACAACATCAAGGACGCCGACAAACTAGACTTCGTTGCCGATCTAGAATCATCACTAAAATTCACCAACTTAAATGATGAAATAAAAGAAGGCATTCGCCACAAAGTAACAACAAACCTCTGCCTCAAAAGACCAGTCACGCTTAACAACGAAGAACAAAAAGCTATCAGAAACTTACGAAACGACGAAGACATAGTCATACTACCAGCCGACAAAGGACGCAAAACTGTAATCATGGACAAATCAGACTACATCAACAAAGCGACGACCCTCTTACAAGACACCAACACGTATGAACCTCTACAAACAGACCCCAACAAAACCACTACCAACCGCATCAACAAGAAATTAAAACAACTAAAAGACAAAAAGAAACTTAACGAAACCGTCTACAAAAGAATCCGACCCAACGACTCCTCCACCGCCAAATTCTATGGACTTCCAAAGATTCACAAAGAAAACAGCCCGCTACGACCAATTGTATTTCTTCCTGGATCTCCCACGTATGAACTTTCAAAATATCTGTATAACATTCTGTATCCATTAGTCAAAAATTCACCTCACACCATCCGAAATGCCACCACTTTCCTCGCCAGTATTGAAAACATTAAACTACGACCAGACGAAATCATGATATCCTACGACGTGACATCACTCTTCACATCCATACCACTGGACATTGCCAAACAAATTACAAACGAACTACTCACAAACGACAAAACTTGGCAAGCTACAACACAACTAGACAAAAATGACATCCTAGACTTACTCAACCTTTGCCTCGCCACTGAATTCACCTTCCAAAACACATACTACAGACAAATTTCAGGCACACCAATGGGATCACCACTATCCACCTTCCTCGCAGAAGCTGTCATGCAACACCTCGAAACACAATCAGTCACAAACAACACAAACATCAAACTATGGAAAAGATATGTCGACGACATCTTTGCCATAGTCAAGAAAGACAAAACTGAACAAATCCTACACACCATAAACAATACCACAAAGAACATTACCTTTACTAAAGACGAAGAACACGACAAACAACTTACCTTCCTCGACATCCTACTAACGAGAACAGATGACGGTGCACTAAACACACAAGTATACCGCAAAAACACACACACAGACCAAATACTCAACTTTAATAGCAATCACCCAACACAACACAAAATTAGTTGCATACGAACTCTCTTTAACAGGATTAAAACACACTGCAATACAGAAGAAGCCAAGAAGAATGAACGCAACTACTTATACTCTACATTCATAAACAACAATTACCCACGAAACTTTATCAACAAAGTATTAAACAAAATACACAACAAACCACAAACTGAAAAACCTAACGAAGATACAGACAAACCAGTAAAAATAGTGACATTACCATATATAAACGGAACATCAGAAATGACATCAAGACTACTCCGACCATTCAAAATAAACATCGCACATAAACCAACACACAAACTCAAATCATACTTCACTAAACATAAAGACCGAACAACGACATTCGACACAACCAACGCGGTCTACATGATACCATGTAAAGATTGCCCCAAACAGTACATAGGACAAACGTCCAAGAAAATTGAAACAAGACTCACTGAACACAAGAATGCCATCAAACGACGCGACCCAAAATCACTACCAGCAGAACATACCTACGATACCAACCACACATTTGACTGGACAAAACACAACTTCTTGGACGCGCACAGACAAAACACGCACGAGAATTCAAAGAGGCATGGTACAGCAAAGACAACAACACAATTAACAGACATATTGACATCCCCATCATCTATTCACAACTAAAGACAAAACCAAAACAACAAACTAATAACACAACGACTAAAATAAAACACTCGAATTTCATTAACGTAATCGATACACCCGAAACCATGACAACGCATCTTATACCATCCAATAATATCAACTCAACTACTAACCAACCAATCAGACGCTCCAAACGCCTACAAAATCTTTGTAAATAATATATTGTCATATTCTGACGAAGGCTCGAAGCACCGAGTTGAAAGCTTAATAAAAAAATTCAAAACAAATCCAGAGAATCCTTATCATTATCATAATATGCCTGGGTTACCAATTTTCAAATATATATATATATATATATATAAGTTTGAAAATTTGTAATCCAGGCATTGAATATATAAAAGATAAAACGTTTCTCGTTTTATCTTTTTTTTTCTCGTTTTCTCGTTTTCAACTGACAGATAATATTTTATTTGCTGACTATACACATCTCTCAGTTGCCTGAAGATCGCCCTACGGCGTGAAACTCTGAGTAGCGACAGCAAACAATTGTCCATTTTATTTTAGTTCATTTTATCTTACGCTCTTCTAATATATAGAATATTGAGCGCTCTTTTATCCAGGAATATTATCCATAATAATATATATATATATATATATATATATATATATATATATATATATATATAGTTTGAAAATTTGTAATCCAGGCATTTAATAAATGAAAGATAAAAGTTTCTCGGATTTAAAGTGAGTTTTAATGAGCTTTCGACTCGTTGCTTCGAGCCTTCATCAGAATGAAAAATATTTATTTACACGTGCTTTTTAGCTTGGAGACGTTTAGAGCGTCTAATTGGAGGTGGGTGGATTAATGTGATTGGATGTGGTGAAATGCGTTGCCATGGGTTTTGGTGTATTGTGAATATGATTGGTGTTAATAATATTAGAGTGTAGTGTTTTAGTTTTGGTGTTGTTTGTAGTTTTATGTCCTTTTTCTTAAGTTGTGAGTATATGATGGGTATGTCGATATGTCTGTTTATTGTGTCGTTGTCTTTACTGTACCAAGCTTCTTTAAATTCGCGTGCGTGTTTAGTCTGTGCGCGTCCGAGTACTTTAGTTTCTGTCCAGTCGAATGTGTGGTTGTTTCCGTGGGTATGTTCTGCCGGTAGTGAGTTCTTAACAATTCACCTCACACCATAAGAAATGCCACCATTTTCCTCGCCAGTATTGAAAACATTAAACTACGACCAGACGAAATCATGATATCCTACGACGTGACATCACACTTCACATCCATACCACTAGACATCGCCAAACAAATTACAAACGAACTACTCACAAACGACAAAACTTGGCAAGCTACAACACAACTAGACAAAAATGACATCCTAGACTTACTCAACCTTTGCCTCGCCACTGAATTCACCTTCCAAAACACATACTACAGACAAATTTCAGGCACACCAATGGGATCACCACTATCCACCTTCCTCGCAGAAGCTGTCATGCAACACCTCGAAACACAATCAGTCACAAACAACACAAACATCAAACTATGGAAAAGATATGTCGACGACATCTTTGCCATAGTCAAGAAAGACAAAACTGAACAAATCCTACACACCATAAACAATACCACAAAGAACATTACCTTTACTAAAGACGAAGAACACGACAAACAACTTACCTTCCTCGACATCCTACTAACGAGAACAGATGACGGTGCACTAAACACACAAGTATACCGCAAAAACACACACACAGACCAAATACTCAACTTTAATAGCAATCACCCAACACAACACAAAATTAGTTGCATACGAACTCTCTTTAACAGGATTAAAACACTGCAATACAGAAGAAGCCAAGAAGAATGAACGCAACTACTTATACTCTACATTCATAAACAACAATTACCCACGAAACTTTATCAACAAAGTATTAAACAAAATACACAACAAACCACAAACTGAAAAACCTAACGAAGATACAGACAAACCAGTAAAATAGTGACTTTACCATATATAAACGGAACATCAGAAATGACATCAAGACTACTCCGACCATTCAAAATAAACATCGCACATAAACCAACACACAAACTCAAATCATACTTCACTAAACATAAAGACCGAACAACGACATTCGACACAACCAACGCGGTCTACATGATACCATGTAAAGATTGCCCCAAACAGTACATAGGACAAACGTCCAAGAAAATTGAAACAAGACTCACTGAACACAAGAATGCCATCAAACGACGCGACCCAAAATCACTACCAGCAGAACATACCTACGATACCAACCACATTTGACTGGACAAAACACAACTTCTTGGACGCGCACAGACAAAACACGCACGAGAATTCAAAGAGGCATGGTACAGCAAAGACAACAACACAATTAACAGACATATTGACATCCCATCATCTATTCACAACTAAAGACAAAACCAAAACAACAAACTAATAACACAACGACTAAAATAAAACACTCGAATTTCATTAACGTAATCGATACACCCGAAACCATGACAACGCATCTTATACCATCCAATAATATCAACTCAACTACTAACCAACCAATCAGACGCTCCAAACGCCTACAAAATCTTTGTAAATAATATATTGTCATATTCTGACGAAGGCTCGAAGCACCGAGTTGAAAGCTTAATAAAAAATTCAAAACAAATCCAGAGAATCCTTATCATTATCATAATATGCCTGGGTTACCAATTTTCAAATATATATATATATATATATAAGTTTGAAAATTTGTAATCCAGGCATTGAATATATAAAAGATAAAACGTTTCTCGTTTTATCTTTTTTTCTCGTTTTCTCGTTTTCAACTGACAGATAATATTTTATTTGCTGACTATACACATCTCTCAGTTGCCTGAAGATCGCCCTACGGCGTGAAACTCTGAGTAGCGACAGCAAACAATTGTCCATTTTATTTTAGTTCATTTTATCTTACGCTCTTCTAATATATAGAATATTGAGCGCTCTTTTATCCAGGAATATTATCCATAATAATATATATATATATATATATATATATATATATATATATATATATATATATATATATATATATATATATAAGTTTGAAAATTTGTAATCCAGGCATTTAATAAATGAAAGATAAAAGTTTCTCCGGATTTAAAGTGAGTTTTAATGAGCTTTCGACTCGTTGCTTCGAGCCTTCATCAGAATGAAAAATATTTATTTACACGTGCTTTTTAGCTTGGAGACGTTTAGAGCGTCTAATTGGAGGAGTGGGTGGATTAATGTGATTGGATGTGGTGAAATGCGTTGCCATGGGTTTTGGTGTATTGTGAATATGATTGGTGTTAATAATATTAGAGTGTAGTGTTTTAGTTTTGGTGTTGTTTGTAGTTTTTATGTCCTTTTTCTTAAGTTGTGAGTATATGATGGGTATGTCGATATGTCTGTTTATTGTGTCGTTGTCTTTACTGTACCAAGCTTCTTTAAATTCGCGTGCGTGTTTAGTCTGTGCGCGTCCGAGTACTTTAGTTTCTGTCCAGTCGAATGTGTGGTTGTTTCCGTGGGTATGTTCTGCCGGTAGTGAGTTCTTAACAATTCACCTCACACCATAAGAAATGCCACCATTTTCCTCGCCAGTATTGAAAACATTAAACTACGACCAGACGAAATCATGATATCCTACGACGTGACATCACACTTCACATCCATACCACTAGACATCGCCAAACAAATTACAAACGAACTACTCACAAACGACAAAACTTGGCAAGCTACAACACAGCTAGACAAAAATGACATCCTAGACTTACTCAACCTTTGCCTCTCCACTGAATTCACCTTCCAAAACACATACTACAGACAAATTTTAGGCACACCAATGGGATCACTACTATCCACCTTCCTCGCAGAAGCCGTCATGCAACACCTCGAAACACAATCAGTCACAAACAACACAAACATCAGACTATGGAAAAGACATGTCGACGACATCTTTGCCATAGTCAAGACAGACAAAACTGAACAAATCCTACACACCATAAACAATACCACAAAGAACATTACCTTTACAAAGACAAAGAGCACGACAAACAACTTACCTTCCTCGACATCCCACTAACCAGAACAGATGACGGTACACTAAACACACAAGTATACCGCAAAACAACCCACACAGACCAAATACTCGATTTCAACAGCAATCATCCAACACAACACAAAAAAAGCTGCATTCGAACACTTTTCAACAGGATAAACACTCATTGTAATACGGAAGAAGCCAAAAAAACAGAACGCAACTACTTATACTCCACATTTATTAAAAACAATTACCCTAGAAACTTCATAAACAAAACAATACACAAAATACAAAACAAAACACAAACCGACAAAAGCAACAAAAAACCAGACGAAACAGTAAAAATCGTCACATTACCATACATAAACGGAACATCAGAAATGACTGCCAGACTTCTTCGACCATTTAATATCACCCGTTTCACCAATTCTAAAACGCTTAAAGCGTTAGTTCTAATTTTTAGAAATGCGTCAATAAAATGTATTCCGCGCATTCTGATGTATGGGATTCACGAATTTATAAAATACTTTATTTAGTCATCTTTATTTTCCTGTTCTGTGATCTGGCTATGGCGGAAAACGTTCGACGTTCAGCTTCTTATGATATTTTAAATGATGAACAAAAAAAGATCTTGAAGGATTATTATGATCGAGGAATGATTTCAACAGCAGCTAGTATGAGGGATGTCATCCAAGAAGCTGCGAACCAAGCTAATATCACGTTTGAAAGAGTCAAGGTAAACAGAATGCACGAGTTTATATTTTTTACCCGCGCTTTCTTTTTCATTAGCAACGAGTGATCTTCGCCAGTATTTTTTGATCTGATGGGTTTAGTTATTGTTGCTGTAACTGACATTAAATATAGTGTGCATTTTACATCTTCTAATTATACCCTTAACTTATATTATAGACAGTTTACAAGATGTCAGAGATATATAAACAGATATACTTAGGATTTTCCCTTTATTGGGGAGAGCATGGTTTATTTTTTGACTGTACCACAATACCAGTGTGTTTATATTTAGTATTGCTTGACAATTGAAAATTGCAACGTTTGCTGACGATGTTTGTAAAATATATTCTACTGTTAAAATTTTAACTTGGCCTATTAAGCGTATAATTATTATATTTTTATACTCACACTTGTTTTTACTATGTACTATAAAAAACAAGCTTGTTTTTATTTGTATTCAACCCTCTCGAGCTTTTTATCTTTCTCTGTTGTCAGATGTAATATGTATGTACCACTGGTTGCTATATCTTTTTGCATTAAATCGAACTGTAGTTTTCTTCAATAATGAATTTTATCCTTTATAAAAGTAATAAGATTATAGTATTTACATACATATACTCATTTCATAATATTCATATCATAGTATAGAGGTTCCACAGGTAGTACATCTTAAAAAGGGGTGGGAAAACTTGGTAATTTCTCTATTTTTGAGTATGCCTTCAAGACTGTTGATCACAAATTTTTCGTAGTATTCAGAGTTTGTTGAAACTTAAGGGCAGGCATTCTGTAACATTATCACAAATCTTATAATCAGAAAACCTATGGTTTTCCTTCGATTTTCCCTCGACAATGGTTTTCCAAAAATTAAATTATTAAATGCGCATTTTCTCTATAACACATTTTTAATGCCCACTGGTGTTTCCCTTTTCCATGAAAGACTTGCTTGGGATTCATGCTATAACAAACAGGGACCTTATCATTTTGCAAATAATAATCCTGAAATGTAGGTAAATTTGAGAATATTACCATTAATTAATTGTTTTTTAGAAATCCATAGTTTTCACAGCAAGTGAAATTTTGCATTGCATGAATAAATGACTGAGCAGACTATGCTGTATTCATTGCATGTTTTTGAAAGTTTGCAAATGATAGAATCGTTGCAGTTTATGGAGACTAAATAATGTTGAATCTACCTTAAATTGCAAATGCTAGAGATGTTTTTCTAATTTCTACTCTGTGCTAGTCACCCCATTATTATGTATATAATTGCTTTGAAGGTTTAATTGCATTGGGTGCATACCATTGAAGGTGATCAAGGCAAAACCTAAATTAATATACCTTAACAAATTTTCTTATTAATTAGGTTAATAGTCCCTAAAAATTTTTATCTTGTTCAGGAATAAGTCACATTTTTTACTTTTTTGGCTCTCCTAATTTACGAATAATTTGAGAAAGAAGTTTCATATAGATGGTGGTTCGTAGTTACATACTCAATGAATTCTGTTACTGGTGAAATAAGCTCATGCTTATTGCAAAATTTTCTAATGAAATTGTTTGATTGTTTGGTTTGCAAAGAAGCATTTATATTTTTTAACATAATAATTTTTTGTTGTTTAGACTAATTTAGCATAACCTATCCTTCAAATAACTTGAAGGCTTCATGTTAGTACTCTATTTGCTCATACACCATGTAGTAAATAACCTTGGTTAACCAGGTTAGCTACAAGAAAAAGAAAAAGTTTTTATTTTTATTTCTTCTAGAAATGGATTGGGAATGAAAAGCAGTCCAGAAAAAGAAAAGCCAGCTCTCATCAAGATGAGGAGTTAAGACTGTGCCCTTCAAAGCGTAGAACTACAGCATATAATCTTTTTTGCTCGCATATGCTGAACTCAGGTTCTGATCTATAAACTGTATGTTTTTTATGGCCTGTACAATATGTATCATCTTTATTCCACCAAAAGTGCTAAGACAAAACCTGTGCAGTCGTCATTTAAACCCAAAAGAGTACTGAGCTCAAATTCTGAGAGGTTGAAGTTAGCTGTAGACCACTGGAACTTGTTAGGGGCAGAGGAACGTGTGATTTGGGCAGAAAGAGCAAAGGCTGTTCAAAGCAATGACATTCATGACCTGACAGTTAAGCAGCGCACAAACCAAGTGAAAAAAGGGAAAAAAGCAGCTTTTGTCACAGGTACAGCTGTTATTACCCACTGTACAAATGTACAGTATTATGATATAAGAGAATGATTATTACTTTGATTGTTTGTGCGTAGATTTAGTTGGGCATCTCTATAAACATAACATGATGGTTTGTAAATTTCAATCCATTCTAAAGGAAAGACAATTTACCTAAGGAAAACTTCTACCACAAAAAAATTTGTAAAAGTTGTTATGAATTGTTAGAAGTAGCAAATAAATGCTGAAATTTAGCCAAGTCTACTGGGTTACAGATCCACAAAGTTAGCATTTTGTAATGTTTGCAATTTAACTGTGGAAAATATTAGCATTGATAGACCAGTGTCATGGATGTGAAGGGGGAGTATTTTGTAAGAAATTTCGCAATCCCTATAGCTTTAGATAGATTAGGGTGTGCGAGTGGCTCTAATTTCCCCACAAAATAATAGTATACGTATCATAAAATAAGGCCAAAGCAATTATGATAAGTGTTTAATCTAACACATTGTAGATGTGTGGATTTTTATGCTTTTTGTTTACTTAGAGAAAAAATTTGCTGAAAACTTATGCTGTGTAAATTCAATTAAATTTCTCTTTGCTAGCTTACTTACTTAGAAAGTCTTGGTTGTGAAGCAGTTGTTTTATTCTTGGAGCCTGGTGATTCTTGTCTTCAACAGTTTGGAACAGAAAAAGGAATCAACTTTTTGAATAAAAATGAAAAAATTGGTGTCAATTTCGTTGAGTATTTGGGTAAGTGCTGTACCTACACAGTTATTTTCAGAAACTTGTGGGTCTTGGAATACCAGTGCATTACAGAATGTTTATTCAGTTGTGCCCTTCGGATTTCTTTTGAAAGTAAATTGCTTTCAAAAGTAATCACTTGGGCTCACCTGGATATATGAATAATCCTCTCCTCCCTTTCCATGCATTTTACACGGGCGTTATTTCTTTATCAATGTTTTTTTTATTAAATAGATTCTCCAAAACAGGTTGTCAGAAAGTACCGGGTGTGTGATGTGATAAAACTATTCAACCAGAAATACAGTAAGTACAAATTGCATTTGAAATGATTTTCCATTTTCTGAGCTTGTGTCATGGTTGATATTTTTTAGTCCATTTTATACACAATTCCTTTTTTGACAATCAAGTTATTTTAAGTCAGCATGAATGTTTTGCACCATTGTGAAACATTTCCAAACTTATCAAATCAAATCATGGGAAAGAATGCTGTTTTGTAAAAAATGAACAATGTGCATTACAGTTTACATATTTAGGAAATATCATTTATTGTGTCTGTCCTCATAGTTTTGTACGTGTTAAAATCTCTCCCCCCATAAATATGCGCGGGACTTTTTGTTATTGTCATTGATTGTTGCTAGCTACATTTATGTATTACCCATCATTGTAATTTTCTTCGAAGGTGAAGCTTGTGGGAAAATGTGCCGAGTACCTTATTTAAAAGGAGGATTTACTGTTACTGGTTTGCCAGAAGGTATTACATTTAAAATACCCAGTGAGTATGTTATTAAACAGATTTCCAACATTGTGAAAAATGCGCAGAATATTCATTTCAAAATAATCGAATCACCGCAAGTAGAAAAAGTTTTGACAGAGAATCGTAAATATTCTGATCAAGAGAGAGAATGTTACCGATCTGTGCTGAAGAAAGGTGTTTTTGAAGAAGCCAAATTATCAATGTGCTTGATACGTAACAAGCTGATTGAAGAATGCGATTTGGTGGTAACTGATGTAGATTTGACAAAGTCAGAGCTCGATTTGTTGACTGGGAAACTTAAAAATTTTTTCAAACCTGATGCCTTTGCGACTCTTATTGCCAACTGTAAAAGCAGTCGAACACATGAAGGATACATTCTTCCGGTTTATACTGACTCTGATGAACCGTATTGGCTCTTCTATTATCCTGGTGCAGCTGAAGGCATTGAATCATTGTCTACTGAAGATAAGATTTGGGGATATTGGTTAGACAAGACGAGCTCAGAGCTAACTTATAAACTCATTAAAACCCAGAAAACAAATAAACCTAATCTGTTACCAGGACAAAGAATTAGGAACTTTAAGGTTAAAAACCAAAATTTTTACATCCCAAATAAGCATGCCTTTCGGTTTTCACACGTCTGTTTTGGAATGCCTTGCTAAACAGGATTTCCTGTAGTGTGTTAAACTTTTTTTGTATAGCATGTTCATGTTGTTACCAATAATTGTATGCACCTAAAGTATTCGTATTCTTATATTATGCACAAGTGTAATTTGAATGTTAAGAAATAACTATCGGGGGAAACGAGTAAAAAAATTTCCAAATGTTCTTGTTTACGTTTTGTTGTTTTTCTCACGCTATTTCAACACCACGTCTATTGTCTCCACTATATATCGCCTTTGCTCATTGCATTTATGCCAACTTGTGATTTTGCATGACATTCATATACCAGACCAAAATACTTAAGAAATTTCCTGGAATACTCAAAGTTTTGAGGCTCACAAAAGTCTCAAAAATCTCTAATTTTGAATCAATGAATTAAGCCCATTTTCGTTCTTTGCCAATTTTATTTGTGGATTGTTTAATAAAGCTTCGTAGCTACCCCAATGATAAGTAAAGTCATGTGGCATTTGTCAGAAAATGGGTAAAGCACATTGCAGGTTAAAGGAATAACTAAAAAATATAGACATTGTCAATTGTTAGCCCATTACCCTTTATACTTGAGTATACCATTTAAAAAAAGTTTTAGAGATTTGGTAACAGTTTTACAAAGTTATTCTAATGGAAAAGCAATTGTTTTAAATAAAATATGCAGTTTTAATCGCTTTAGTAATCTATGTTTTTTTTCAAAATCTGTTTACTCTCCATACAACGATGAAATGTGCTGTAATGATGAGTTGCAAATGAATTTGCAAACATGTGAAAGATTGGTAAATGTGTTGAATAAGATTGCAAATAAAGATTAAAGGAAATTTTATATGAAGTTTTGTTTTCATTTAATGAGAAACGTGTTATCTTTGAACGTGATTCAGATAATAAATTAAGTTTGAAAACACAAAAATCTTACCATGTTGTGGATGAAAATGTAACTGTTTATGTTGATGATGATGATGATGAGATGATTGTTTCAAACCCACTGATCTAAATGATATTGCAATGATTGATTGGATGGATGAATTTTACAAAATATATTTCAGAAAAGATGACGACTTAAAAACTATATCAAAAAAATTTCGACAATTTGTTGGATTTTGTCGTGATTTATTAAAAGTGAAGAAGAAAAGAAAAAATCAAAGGAAAGGAAGCTAAAGAAGAAAAAGTAAAAAAGAAATGCCAAAAACTGTACCAAGTAAAAAAAGACAAAAAGATATTGAAAATAGTAATGACATTTAAGCTATTAATGTATTGAAAGAGTTTTCTAATAAATTGGATATTCCAATACATGATTGCATTGGTTATCATAGTGAATTTATGAATGAAATTTTAGATGAAAAATTGGAAAGAAATATGTTTTTGTAGAATTTTATAAAAAATATGGCAATGATAAAATTGAAAGAACATATAATGATTTATTTTTTTTCAAAGCTTGATTTTCATCATCCTCCAACGTTTCTGAATGATGATGATGAGGAGAACGAAGAAGAAAACTAATAATTTAATTAACAATGACTTTATAAAAAGAGCTGCAAGATTATTAAAAGGTGAACATTTAAAAGATAATGAACAAAATATACATAATTTGTATCAAAAAAATATAAATTTTGAAATATAAATGTATGAAGAAAATTTATTTATGGAATATTGATTTAGCTGAAATGAAAAATTTGGCAAGATATAACGATAATTTGTGTTATTTGTTATGTGTAGTTGATGTTTATTCAAGATATGGTTTTGTTCAGTTATTGCAAAATAAATCTAGTAAAAATGTTATGGAAAAATTTGAAGATATTGTATTGAAAGAAAATGAATTTCCTAAAGAAATAGTATCACACGAGGGAACTGAATTTCAAGGGTTTCGAAAAGAATTGTCAAAAAAATATAATTTTCCAAATTATAATATTTATAATCGTGAAATTAAAGCTACTCATGCTGACAGATTTATACAAACAATTAAACAGATGACTGGAAAACTATTGACTTTTGCAAACAAGAAAAGGAAAAAATTTACTTATGAAAATACTTACATTTAATTGTGGAAAGATATAACGAAAATCCTTATCGTGGATTACTTTCTGACAATCTTTCACCATATGATGTTTATTTAGGCGGAAAAAATTACATCAAAAGATTATCTAATATTATGAACAAAAAAGAGATAAAATTTAAGTATATTAAAGAAAAATGATAAAGTGCAAATTTCAAGAATTAAAAATAATATTTTGAAAAGGAAAGTTTAAGACAGTGGGTTAATGAGACTTTTTATATAAATAAAGCTTTTTTGACGGATCTTGTTACTTATAAGCTTTGTGATAACAACGGTGAAGAAATTCAAGGGAAATTTTATTGTGAAGATTTAAAAAACGTTTCAAAATGAAAAATATTACATTAATTTGTAAAGTTAATAATAAAAATTGTTAAAAAAACTATATTAATCATTTTGCTACAACATTACCTGGTCAAACTGATGCATTAAATAATAAAAAATACATAATGTAGATGAATTCTGGTGTGATAATTATATCGCTTTTGAATGATTATAATATTTTTTAAGAATAGAAATAGTAAAAAAAATATAATTTTAACAAATGGATATATTTGTTACTATGTTCAAGGGAAAGAATCTTATTCTAATCAGGGTAAAAATATGATTTTAAAAATTATATATGGATAAAACCTATAATAAGCAAAATAAAATATACTGATTATGCTTCAGGAAATGATACAATTGAATTTAAATTAATTTTTTCAAAAAATTAAGTTTTATGTTGGGGTTAGACAAAGAAGTAATAAAATATACATTTGACTCTGGATTTGATTGAAAGAAACGCGAATTTGTGAAAAAAATAAAATTATTTCATTGTCCATATCTTCCTGAGACAGTAGGAATCAATAAAATGTTTATATATCGTGACAAAATGGATAGAGAAATTGTTGGTAATTCAAAAAGGGAATTGTTATGTATTGTTCCTTTACATTATGCAAATGAAAGTGGAGACAATTTATTTGTGTACAATACTCCAATTATAAAAAAACAATTAATTTCTTCAATTATTAAAAATTTAACTATAAAAGTATTGCATCATCAAGGCAATTATACCATTTGATTCTATAAATATAACGTTGGAATGTCAAATTGATTTAAAAAATGGAAATTAAATTACGACCTATTAAATTACTGCAACATACTGATACTTTCAGCACTTCCATATAATTTACTCATTTTACAAGTGCAAATGTACAAAAATCCCAGAACTTGGTGAAGTAACTAATGTGCAAAATTGTTTACCAAACAGTATAAGAAATTCCAATAGGAAATAATATTTCATCGTTATTATTACATAAAAAAACTTTTTTTAATTTAAATGGTGGATTATCTAAACTAGATGCTAGTGCTAAATTTAATTTACAATCAATACATATAAAGAAATATAAAAAAGGTCCTTTGATTCTATTTTCAAAATATATAATATTTGAATTGGAGTATGATGATTCAGATAATAACTAATTACTAACAAAGAACTAGATATACTTCTGGACTTAAAATTTGAAGAAACTAATGAATTTCAATGAAAAAAATATATTATTTATAAAAATAATTTGTATAAATACTATGAAGATGTATTAGAGGGTAATAGAATGAAATATTGTAATCCATATTATAATTATATAAAATATAAATTTAATTCTATCACTGAAAAAGGAATTTTTTAACTGATACTGCACTTAATTCTTTATTATAAAACAATTATCAAAATATGTTGTAAAGAGAAATATAAACTTCCTATATATATACATATACATAAAGTGTATAACAATGTGACCTCCAGCTATCACCCTAGTAAAATGGTGAATGCTGCACTTGGGACACAGGATGTATGGTTACACATTGTATGGATTGTTTTGTACAGTCCCCAGAGCTCAAACCTATAAAGTTGAGCTTTGCATATAGCGAAAGCGTTTATTAACTTATAATTATATATATATACACGTGTGTATATGGAATTATTCTAACTCGGTGTCTGATTCAAAATCTGAAAATTGAAGCAGTGATTCGCAGTCAGTCTCGTTATCAACTGAACTGGTTTCAATCTCTAATGTATCCTCAATTATGTTTGTTGGACGCAAAATAGATAATGCATACTCTGCTTCTATCTTGAAGAATGGTAATTTACCCTTACTAGCTTCTGTTAAATAGTCCTTTAACATATGTTTCAGTGAATACAGTGCATTATTTATGTTAATTAGATCTTTCTTAAAATTGCTACAGTTCCTCTCAAGATTTTGCTCTGAACTTCCCCATTAACATTGATATAGGACTCCAGTTCTTGTTTCTTATCCAAGTAATAGTGTACTAGTCTTTCTGTTTCCATTTCTAACATTTCTTGTTCCTCTTTGCATCTTTTAAGAAAGTTATGCAACTCAATAGCAGAACGTTTAGCAGTGAACAGTACTGTATCTTAATTTGTTTGAAAGTTAAAATCACAATAAAGTTGCGACCTTGGATCTTTTGCTTCGTCGAATTCAATTTTTCTAGGTAGTCCTTCAATCCAATCTTCCAAAGACTTTAGTGATGCATTATACTTGGCTGTTGTAGTTTTAATGGATTTTTTCTCTGCGTTATTTGTTTGGAAAGTTTAACGGCTATCGCTTGGCCATCTGAAACGCAAGATAACGCTCGGTTCAATAAATACAAGTTAAAGTCATATAGCATTCATAATTTTACTAAAGCAGTATACCACCAATACAGTTTCTGTAAAAACTACTATTCTTTGGGTTTTTTTCATAATTCCATTTCGAAGTATTAAAAGTATTAAATGACACTCACTTAAAAGGACTGGGCAAGTACGCACGCACTAAAGTGAAAGACGTTTGAAATGCTTAGCAGTATATTTAAATGTTACATTAGGAAGAATACCTGCATATTTATTCTTTAAGGATACAAGGAACATCCTTTCAATTGCTAAAGAAAATGCTGACTCAATAACAGACTCATTCCGTTTCAGCTCCAGCGACAAAGCTGCCGTATTAAATTCTCTCTCCCAAGGTTTCCACCTCTTCGTCACTTTCTTTCTTCTCTCAATGTTTTCAACCTGTTTCGTTACTCTAAAAAAATACATCAAAACAAATTTAAACGATAATATTACAACGAAACGACTATTGGTTTAAGGAGATTGAAATTCTTCTCAACACTTATTCACGAGGTTTTATCAGCGACAAAAAAAATGCACAATTCATATAGTCAAAAGGCTTGCCTTACTTCTTAGTCTTTTTTACAATATCCGCAAAGTGACCATGATCAACTTCCTGAATACAAGCAATCTGCACTCTATAACGAAAAAATGTCATCTGATAGTAATTATTAATTAATTCAGTATTACATACACAAAGCCATACACTACAAAATAAACAGTGACGACATTACGCATTTATCTCAGCAACCTATTGAGCAAAACTACAGAATTGCATTTGTAAAAATATTTATTCATGCACTTGATAAACTTTATATATCAAAATTGTATACCTACAGTACCTTAGCTGGTAAAGTTGCAATAAACTTTCCACATATTTTTGTTGCCATGTTAACGGAAGTGCCCGTTTTGCTACAAGAAATAATCCAGTCATCTAATAAAAATTATGAGCCAACAAGTTGATGGAAAGGCACATTACATACAATTCTTCTCATTTATTAGTTTTTCTTCTTCCTTCATCCATGTCTCTAATAAATCAGAGTCATACAGAACATCTAGCTTCGAAAATAAGTCTTGTATTTGTGATTGCGTGTTAGTAATAAGTTCAGGACATCTTTTAAGTTTAGCAGCTAATGAAGATCCTAAAAAAATCAACAACTTCCAGCACTAAATAAATAATATACAAAAAACAGAAGAGGGGGGGGAGGGGTTACTAGTTTACAAAACGTTGACTGATCAAACAGTTGTGTGTACATTACTAAAGTGATTATATCAGGGTCTGGGAGAGGATTTCTTTAAATAGTTAAATCAATTTTAAGAGCCCTTGCAAAAGATCAAAACACACGTGCATTGAAGATATAGCATTTTCTATACCGGTTTCAAGTAAACAAAAAACGTTTACACAGTACAAGTTTTGGGACGCTATTTCCTTCTAAAAGTCTATAATATTGTATGGTGTTGATACTTTTTGAAGCGATCGTGTTGTCCTATATATGTCAATTCCAGCTTTCAATCACCTACTTGTTGGCCAAAAAACCCCATCAAGATAAAATTTTTGTCTATCAAATACACGTATTGCAAATGTTCTCAAAATCAACTTGACTATTAAAAGAAGTTATTTCCCTGAGCCTAACACGTGTACTTTCAGTAAACACACCAACCAAAGTGTTCAAGTCGACGAGAAGAATAGTGCAGTAAAGCATCTGTCAGAATATCAAGACGGCGACCAGAGCTCATCTCCTTGGTCATGCCGGAAAATCCCCGAAGAAATGACCATAGTCTTTCCACTCCTTCCCCATCAGTTAATCCATATCCTTTTTTTCTTCTTGGGTTAAATTGTATCTACACGACAACAAATAATTTGCTATTAGCTGCTTATAACTATTTCTATTGAGACCGAACATTATTTTTCGTACCCAATAAATATTGTTCACGTGGATGCAATGATAGCAAAACATTTTGAGTACGTACAGAACAGTCTCTTTTAAATCTATCATAAGATGTATTGTTATCATCAGAGAAATAAAATTAATAAAATGTACAAACCTGACACGAGGACTTATGACCATAGCAGTGGAAGACAGGAATAGCATAATCGGCTCTCTTCACAAAATCATGCTTTCCATTTTTCTGGAAAAGAACAGAAGATGTCAATACAATTTTACTTGGTTTTATTACGGTTTAATGAACTCTACTGCACAAAGTCATTATAAGCAAACAAAATAAACTATTAATGCTTTAAAAAACCAACCATTAGGTGTGCCTTCAAAGTACATGCAATGTCATACATGATTTTTATTGTTGTGTTTTCGTTGGAGTTAGAGAGCTGGTGTTTGACACTAAAAACTGAATAACCAATCCTAAAAAAAGAAGCAAATACTGCAGCTAGGACATTACATGATTTTGGTAAAACCTCTTAATATTGCAGACACAGCAACATTCAACAGAAGTTTCACGAAGGTCATTAGCGTGTTCAATTGAAATTTGAAATATAGTTTCAAAAGGCGAAGTGCAATGGGCTAGTAGCCCAGGGCTAACTGCTACAATCGAATTAACATAACATGTTTGTATCATTTTGGGGAATGACTAAAGCTATACAACAGAAAGAGCCTGCCACTTGGAAAGATTTTAAATGGTACACAAAAGATCACTTCATTGCATGATGAAAGTATGTCATGACTGTTACCAGACTTTCTACTTTTTATTAACAGACAACTCTAATGGGGTTAGACAACCTTGCCTGCTATAACTCATTGCAATATTTGAAACCAAGATGGGGTGGGGAGGATGGGGTGGGGCTAGTATGTTCACATGAAAGCAGGTTTATAATAAATGATGCTTAGATAGCCAGACTATAAACTGTAGGTCATTGTGGTACGGTCATGGTAAGTGGATAATGATTGCCTTAAACATTAAAGAAAATATGTTAATGACTTCAAAAAATACCTTTCTCCATGTTTGATATTCATAAATCCTTTAGGGTAATCATGCCGGCAGACACAACCAAAAACACCTTTCTCATCAAATAATTTGTTTCTAACTTTTGATCGAATCATGTCATTTACTTCACCTGCCTTAAACTCATGACAATCCTTAACAATAAAAGGCTTCGTAATATTCAAAAGTACATAAAACAGCAAACTCGAGGGAAGACAATTTCTGAAATTCAACCACATTTCCCAATACTTACAGTTTTAGCGTGTTAGCACTTGAAGTGTAGTTATCAACAAATGAATCAACTTCTTCTTGATTGTGGAACAAAATGGAATTATGCCTTGACAAGAACTGAGCCTTCCCTGAAGTCTTTTTTCTCACAAGACCAAAACAAGCATCCATTGATTCAATCAGAGTACCAGCTTCATCAGGCTATCAATGGATGAAATGAATAACAATGATGCTTTTAGAATGAAGACATTAACAACTTCCCTACAACTGTTTTAAATATTGTGTTTAATGGCTAAATGTGTACAACTCCAGAACAAATGTCTATTAAATTTTTAGAATAAGAAAGCTAGCTATGAACGAATTGCAAGAGATGCACAATTATAAATTTCGTACTTTGGGACAAAGAGGGCACAAATATCTCCGGGACATGTTGCTTTACAAGCGTAACCATTTCTCAACAAATGCCGATGATACCTGCAAAATAAAGAAACCACTAAAAATTCAATCATACACTATTACCAGAGCAATCATGAGACTTCAAGATCACATCCCTCAGTCTTTCTACAGTACTTTTTGCATCTAAGTTTACACAATAATTATAGTTTATGAAACTAATTTATATTACAAACCGAAACTCATCAAATGAGTTGCTGTTCAGTGTTGAATACATGTTCTTAATCTATAATGAAATAAAACAATTACAACAATATACACATGCACAACAAGAGCAGGAGCAGGGTGAAATATTTAATCTTTTGTAATGTGCCTTTCTATGAAAGATTAAGGTTACAGTTCAAGAAAACCAAGTTTTTCTATGTTTTAGGCAGGTAACTAGTAATTGTTACAAACTATTAACAAGCTGTTGCACTGCTCTGGGGTATCTATATCATGGGCAGCTGTGCAAACAGGATTTTTTTGGGGGGGAGGAAGAGATAGGGAAACACTCCTAAAATGTCCCTTAAACTTACAATGCACTGTTTGATATCACACACCTTTTCAAGTTCTATAAATAAAGACCGATGTGGGAGAAATATTGGGAGGGGGGCAGTACCCCCTTGTTGGCAACACAGAATGAAGGTACACATGTATTTCTTTTTACACAGTTGAAATGAATACTTACCCACAATGGTAAAGAGGCGCACTTTGTCCATATTTTTAGAGCATTGCAGAATTTTCGAAGTGAAACATGACATTAAAGAAGTAAGGTTTCAGCCAACTCCATCATCTTAAAATGAAAAGCTAAAGAGGGACGAGTAGCACTGCCAGGACAAAGTTTCAATCTTATTAACGTTATTGAATCTTTTTCACACTCACAAAACAGAATTTGTTTCTGATTTTGCCGGCCTATTTGAAAAAATACACTGCAAGTTCTGGTTATCATCATCATAATGAAACATACAAAGATCACAAAGAAAGAGGGTAGGTGGTAATTAAACATGAACTTTGCAATAAAATTTAGAATTTACCATGAAGCTAGTATTTAAAGAAGAAATATTGATTTAAAAAAATGAGCATGCAAAGACCTTATGTATCAACAAAATGCTAAGGTTGATAAATTATCAATCATTAAGTGAGTATATCTAAGCTAGTAAACAAACCATATTGGTCAATGCAAATGACATTTCTTGCTTGAGCACTATGGCAAGATTTCTGATGCCTTGCTGCAAGAATACCATGATTGGGAAAGTAAGGTAATGTATACCCATCCTAAAGACATAATGCAAGCTATGTTTCAATAGCAGTTCATACAAATGTATGATACAATGACCATGATGACATGAATTGAAATCAACGTTTGATCACCAAACTTATACACCACAAAACGTCATCATAACTGAATTTATCTTTATTCTTTCCATCCATACCTTAAACCGTTCAAGCACATGGAAGTAGTTGCTTGTTTCGTGAGTGCTGTCAGCACAACCTTTGCAAAAATATTTTTCGTGTGCGCATTCGTTACAACGAAATTCTACCCCAATCACACCACATTCAGAGCATTTTTCTTCGTTAAGAAAAACTTCTTCTTCAATTTTTCCGTTTAACAAAGACTCTCGTATGGTTTGCCAGCCTTGAAATTCCTTTTCCCGTCTGTTCTGATAGTTTGTTGCATAAGCATGCTCTTCATCACAGTAACCTTGGCCTTCATCAAACTCATACAAATTATGTCGTTCTATCGCACTAGAAGGGACATTTGTCGACTTTAATTCATTTGAAATACGATTTAAAGCTTTCAGAGCAATATTCTTCGTGATTTTTTTGCCACTCGTAGAGATAGATCGAACGCGAAGTTTGCAAGATTTGAATCGCTTTGAGGGGCGACTAGCCATTTTGAACCAAATGTACGGAGCTGCACGGAGCTACACATTATCTAAAAAAACTGGAACCTAGTGTAACATATCTTGTAGAATGCGCGAAATACATTTTATTGACGCTCGTAACGCATTTCTAAAAATTAGAACTGACGCTTTAAGCGTTTTAGAATTGGTGAAACGGGTGGCTACGCCACTGATCAGAAAGATGTTTTGATATACATCAGTTAATTGAAAACTATATCATCAAAATATACAAGATGTACATCATAGAAATATGCAAAACTTCTGTTTTTCATTAGTGAAGCAATGTTTTTAACCAGTTCCTTTGTGAACATCTACACTATAGATGAATATATTGAAGATATGAATACGTTTGTTAATACTTTGTTGTAGATTGAGAATTCGTCATCGAAAAAGGCCTCGCGGAACAGAAATTGTCCTTGTCAACTTCAACTTTTAAATGGCGATACAACATGCTATCTCATTTCTCAGTCACTACAAATGCACAGAAAATACAACATTAGGGTAAAACTCTCCACCGGTTTTCCTGTACATTTCATTAAAACTTTGCCCAAATCAGAAGTTTTTAAAATATAAGAAAGCAAAAAAATGTGAATTTGTAATACAAAAGGATGGTAAAGTAGGACCGACATCCCCCATTAAGTCAACAGCAAACGATCGAACTTCCCGCTTTAATTTTCACGAGAGATGCGTTATCCAGTCTAATGTACATAACACAGTAAAGTAAATTTACAAACGTACATAACACAGGTTGCAATTCACAACAGACGCAGATGTCTCGCTGTGGGCGAGGTTTATTTTAATAAACCCTTTGGCAGTGTAGTAGTTCAACAATCACTGAAAAAGTTCACAAAATAAAAGGTTAAGCAAACATTTCCGACTGAATTAATTTCGGTTAACTAAACTTACCTTTCCTTTATAAACAATGCATGCACCATTATTTGAATAACACGACACCTCTACAAAATCTTTTAGCGGACAATTATCTTTACACCAGTAATTTATTTCATATACTTGCTTCTTGTATTCTATGTCATCTGTATTTAATATTTCACTGTTGAAAAACGTTTTTGGCAAACTGTGCATGCCAACTTTCAAACAATGCATTTCAGGAGAATGCCATTTTCCCAATGGAAAAGAAAGATAGTGTTCAAGTGATTGGTCAAGATCACACGCATAGAAAACTACATAGAAAACTACTTTTTCTAGACCATGGCAAAAGACTTTCAAGCTTGATTAAATCCAAGCCTTCCTGATCTTGAATAGAAACTTTAGCTTTAACTACATTGATAGTACTTTCAAGAAAATTTTCCACCGTGAACCGACTCCAAATTTTAATCCAACGATCCTATGCATTAACTTGATCATCTACAGTATTTGCTTTTGATAACCAAGTGTAAAGCTGGTCACTGACAACACTTGTTGTTACGTCGTAGTATTTTCCTGATTAAAAAAAGGTACATTATTGTTACTAACAGTTTATAATGTTGATTTTATTCTTAAGACATAGAATCTCATCCAATGAAATGTGGTTGTTTTCCCTTGCATGCCTCGTCAATAGTTTTTTACATTGCGGAATCATAAAAACAGACAAAAACATCTCATTGTACAATTACCAATATTGAAAATGTCTTTTCTTAATGATTCATTTATTCCATCCATCCAGTTTGGCCAAAATTTGTCAAAATGTTTCTCAGCCCAAACTGAAAACATGAGGCACAAAGCAGCATAAATAATTACTCTAGCAAATTAATCATTACATACGATAGAGTAGTACTAACAATATCCATGTGCAAATAGCGTCATCATGAACTGTAGTGGAATGCATTTTAAATGTAAACCGGTATTAGATATAATGCAGGCCTAAGTTCGTTGTTGAGAAAATAAATGTAAATTTAAAGAATTGAAAATGGTTTGAGTTTTCTTTCCATCGATGTTTGCCTTTCATCTTACAAACTTACTATTTGTATAAAAGAACAACTCTTGAATATGCTATATAGAGGCGTAACTAGAACGTTAATTGGGTGTGTACATTCATAAATTCCATTGTGCCCTGCTGATTTCTTTGAAATTCAAATCACATTCATGAGAAATCAGTAGTGCAATGCGGAATATATGAATATGCCCCCCTCCCCAATTAAAGTTCTAGTTAAGCCTCTGATGTTTTATGTTGAGCAAGCATCGTTTTGACTAGCTAGCGGAAATAGAAAAACATTTTTAATGACATGCAATTGCATCTTCTCTATACATGCATCTAAAGTCGTCTTGTTAAATTTACATTACACGATCTCTGCTTTTACACACTTTTTGTTCACTATTTTTATGCACTTTACCTTCAGATTTTTCGCGAAGACCATAAAAGCTAGTAATGACATTTTCATCGTAGTTTGGAAAACATTTGATAGGTAGATTAAAGTTCTTGATGTAACCGTCCGTTAAATACTGTTGTTTTTCATATTGATCGTCCACACCTTCAGGCAATCGCATTGCTCCAGCTTAAAAAATAAGAAATAATTTTTTAGTTGAAAATTGTAAGATTCTTTTTCATTTCTGCATGTACATGATTAAAGAATTATATTTCTAGATGGTCGCCAATATCATATAATACCAAAAAATGCATGTATTCTAGTGATTTTCATCAAATTTTGCATTTTCTAGAAGAAAAGAGTGTTGTAATCTCTCAATCTTTTATTAATGTTTCTCTTTAAAAATGACTTTTTCTAGATTACTTGATTATTAAGAAACTGTTTCATTAAAGTGTATAACCTGTAGATTTAAAAATTCGTAGAATATATATTTAGTTCTGTGTCTTCCAACACGACAATGACGTCAAACACACACACATAAGTAGAGTTTTTTGAAAACACCCTAAAGATAAAAAGGTTTGTGTGATTCAATGGCCAACACAATCATTAGATTTGGCACTAAAGTATATAGGCACAACTCAGGGGAGTTGGAAGCGGAGAAGCAATGAAGTCTAAAAGACCCTCCTAACTTTTCTTGAAAGGACAGCACCCCTTACTCATAACATTAAAACAGTAAAATTCCTATGAAAGATGCTGGTCTCTTTTGAATATAAAACATACGTATGTTTATTACGGCCTGGTAGGCTTCAAAAAAATCGCGCAGAAAGTTTTTGTAATTTCCCTTAATAGCATATTTTGTTGTTAACATCACCTGCTGAGACAGAAAATGATGAGAAAACAGCTATTTTAATTTTCCTATATGACACTGATGGCATATCATTTACTTTATTATATTATGTTTTACATTTGCATGCATGTCTAAAAACTTTCTAAAAATGAGAAAAACCTTGTAGGGTGCTTAAAAATGTTAAATTCTTTGATTTTTTAATTGATCTAGCGAACATGCAAAAATGCTACTTTTAATTTTTAGGAGGCCTCCTCCTCCTTTCATTTAACTAAGGAGTTTGACAAGCAAGTGAAAACTATCAAATGATAATGAAATTTTTCGAATGCTTGGAAACAGATGGGATGAATAACATAAAAAGATAGTAGAAAAGATACCTAGATGTTGAATCTTTCACAGAAACATAAGCTCACCACATCATTACTTCAACTATTCGTTGAAATTTTTTGTTGTTTTAATTGCTTGATTCAATTTATAGTTGACAAACGATTTTTGTATCATTTATTCTTCAAAGTAAACTTTTTTTATTTCTATAGAAGAGTTTTCGATTGGGATGGGGGGGGGGGTATCATTTGTTATTCACTTATTGCATGTTAAAGGTAGAATGATTGAAAGCATTGAAAGTATTCGCTGTATTGGAATTTTTACCGTCGAAAGCAAGAAGTTAATCAGTTAATATCATTGTAATGATTACCATGTTTATACAAAATAAGTTGCTGTTTTTCGTCATATTTGTCAGCCAGTAACAGTCGTCGTTTATTGAATGTGGTTTCTGGTGAACACAAGCGTGGCGGGTATATTTCCTAGTTCTGCTGTTGTCTGCTGTTCTAGCTATACCTAAGTGGGGGGCAGCAATTTTACAGTTCTGTGAAAAAACTGTGGCAAAGCTTTTGAATTTATTGTTAAGAGTATTTAGGTAAAGAATGAAAACATCCATTGATTGATTTGGATATATTTATTATAGTTAACAACAACAGCGTGTGCGCCAAAAAGCAGTACGAACAGAACAGAATATATCATCATCACATGACATAGTTGATCATTATAGCATGACTTATATGAAGTTCTTCAACACTCCCACTTAATGATCATACTATAAAAAGTGTTTTTTTTTTTTTTTAACTAATCCAATTAATGTCTCTAACTTGGGAATTACTTAATTTTCTTGACTCCCAACATATCTCGAAAGTTCTCAAAAGTTTTTCGTGGTAGAGCTTTTGTCATAATATCTGCTAACATATTATCTGTCGAACAGTATACCACAGACAAGCTATGTCCACATGTTTGGTTCGATTATGGAATTTAGGATTTTTTGTAAGTTCTATTGCTCCCTGATAGTCTTCGAAAACTATAGATGGTTCATCTTGCTGTGTTCCAATGTTTGAAAGCAATCTTCTCAACCAAACAATTTCTTGGCTTGCTAAACTTAAGGCTATGTACTCGGCTTCAGTGGTTGATATGGATACTGAGGTCTGTCTCTTACTTCTCCAACTGACAGCATTATTTTGGATTTGAAACACATATCCGGAAGTTGATCGTCTGGTCTCAATATCACCTCCCCAGTCTGCATCAGAATATCCGGATAACACAGGATCTGAACTAGTAGCCGTGAATAACAAACCATAATCCAACGTTCACTTTAAATACCGGAGGATTCTCTTTACACCTTGCCAATGTACTACGCTCGGTCGAGACATAAACTTCGACAAAATTCCGACTGCCGATGAAATATCGGGACGAGTAGCAGTAGTTGCATAGGTCAGACAACCAATTGCCATTTGATATCTTTGAGTCTCCACTGGTGTCTCATCTTTTGACAATGACTCAAATTTCATTCCAGTCTCCATCGGTGTTGTGACAGGTTTGCATTGGTCCATCCCAAATCTCTTAAGTATCCCTTCCAGATATTTTGGCTGACTAATGGATAGTGTTCTTGTCTTGCGGTTTCGTTCAATCATCATTCCAAGAACATATTTCACTTCTCCTAAGTCGTCCACTTTAAATCTTTCAGCAATCATATCTTTTTCCTTTTTTAGCATCTCTGAATTATTTGAAAACCATAGCATGTCGTCAACATAAATAGCCATTATCACGAAGTTAATCTTTTCCTTTTTTTGTTTTACTGACTTAACATAGACGCATGGATCTGCAGTTGATTTCTTGCATCCGTTTGATGTAAGATAGGTGTCAATAGAGGTATTCCAGCACCTAGCTGCCTGCTTGAGGCCATAAATACTTTTCCTAAGCTTACATACGAACTCAGGTCTATCTTTGTCAACGTAACCATTAGGTTGTTTCATGTATATTTCATCTTGCAATTCTCCTTGCAAGAACGCTGTATGGACATCCATTTGATGAATCTCCCAATTATAGATATTAGCGACAGCCAACAGTGATCTTATAGTTGTGTTACGAACTACAGGTGAGAATACTTCTTGGTAGTCTATCCCTTCGGATTGAGAATATCCCTGAGCAACCAAACGAGCTTTAAATCTGTTGACAGTTCCATCAGAATTGTGCTTCACCTTGAACACCCAACGACTTCCCACAATATTCTTGTTGTTTGGTGGAGGAACGAGTTCCCATGTTCCATTATTGATTATGGAGTCATAGTCAGAATCAGTTGCCTTTTTCCACTGATTTGCATGTTCTCCTGTCCACGCTTCTTTTATGTTTAAAGGCTCATCAACATCTTCCGTGAGGTTATCAGCAATATAACACTCGTCGTCAAATCGTCGTGGAGGTCTGCGTATCCTTTTTGCATTAAAGTTTTCAGTCTCTCGCAAGAAACGTTCTTCATAACTTTCTCCCACTTGTTGACCTGGCACCGCATTTTCATTGACATTCATGTCATCAACAATTTGGTCACCTTCATCATTTTTAGGTTGTTTTTCTTGAACTTCGATTGATTTATCTTCTTCGGGATAGTAGAAAGATTTGGGTTGTGCAGAAGAATCCTTACTAAATTCGTAAAATTTCTTTTCAGCGAACATAACATCTCTTCCACAAATAAATCTTTTTGATAATGGATCATAGAGTTTATAACCTTTGGTTCCAGCAGAATAACCAACAAAAATAACTCGTCGGCTCTTTTCTTCAAATTTTCTACGATTCTCGGTCGGAATATGGAGAAATGCTAAGCAGCCAAATACTTTCAAGTGCGACACATTAGGCTTCTGATTAAAAAGGACTTCAAAAGGCGTGATTCCTTTGAGTGAGCTATTGGGACTTCGGTTTCGAAGATAGGCGGCAGTGCTGACAGATTCAGCCCAAAATTCTCTTGGTAGACTTGCATGATGCATCATACACGTGGCAGATTCCACAAGTGTCCTATTCATCCTTTCTGAGACACCGTTTTGTGCAGGACTATAAGGAGCTGTCAACTGATGACTAATTCCTTTTTGTTTCAAATATGATTCGAATTCCTTTGAACAATATTCACCGCCATTGTCGGTACGAAGCACTTTAACTGGTTTGCCAGTGAGGTTGGTGACATGATTAACGAACTCTTGGCATTTTTCTAAAACTTCACTTTTTCTCTTGATAAAATAGACGTACGTGTAACGAGAAAAGTCATCAATGAAAGTTACAAAATACCGTGAGTCACCAAATGAGTTAACCAATATTGGTCCACAGACATCACTATGTACCAATTCCATGAGATTAGTTGCACGCTTTCCACCTCCTTTAGGATATTCAGTTCTATGTTGCTTTCCCATAATGCAACTTTCACAAATTGAACGTTCCTTACTTTTGTCTTCATTACTTATTCCATAAACCATTTCCCTTTCATCAATTCTTTTATATTGTCAATACCTAAATGACCATATCGATAATGCCATAGTTCAAGGATAGAATGTTTTTGTGAAATGTATACATGATGATCTTCTTCTTTGTTTGTAGCAAATAAAGTTTACTTAGAAGATTTCCAACAGCTAGCAACTTCCCATTTCTAGTAATTTCACATCTCTTGCCTTTGAATTCCACTGTTGCACCTAATTTGATCATTGCTCGAACAGAGAGTAAGTTTTTATCAAGATCAGGTAGATATAGAACATCATGTAGAGCTATTGCTTGATTACGATTTCCCAGATCACACACAATATGATAAGTACCTTGACCAAATGCCAATATTGACCGATTATCTCCTAGATGAACAATACTTGGTTTGTCAAATGCTATGTATTCTGTTAAGCGATCCTTCTCACTGGTCATGTGTTGTGTTGCTCCCGAGTCAATAATCCATACTGATTTATTCAGCAGATCAGTAGCTACCAATGCTTTCTCTTCATTAGTCAAAGCATCTTCTTTCTGTGCATACCAAGCTGAATTCTTCTTTTCCTTTTGATGGAAGGTGTTCCCACCACTTTTCATATTCCGCTTTGGACAATCACGGGCGAAGTGCCCAACTTCTTTGCAATTATGACATTTTCCACGAAATACCATACCATTTTTCTCATTATTGTTGCTTTTGCCTTTCATATATTTTCCCCGTACTGTATATGCATTCTCTTTAGCTTTTGCACACTCCTTTCAACATCGTTCAATAACATATTTTTCACCTTATCATATGATAGATTCTCATCACCCACTGCATCTAGTGCCGTAATCAGGGGTTTAAACTCTTCCGGCAAGCTGGCAAGCAATGTCATGGCCAGTTCCTTATCATCCATCGACACATTCATTTCTTTCAGTTGATCGTGCAAAGATTTTAACTGACTTACATGTTCCATCATATCATTACCTGGATGAAAACGAAGCGAGTAGTATTGTTGTCTTAAGCGTACTTTTTGCAGCAATGATTCACGAGCAAACTGCCTTTTCAGGGCATCCCAAGCTTCCTTGGCTGTGTTTGTATCTCTAACATGAATCTGGTATTCGGGTTCTATGGCTAAACATATATATATCCAGGCTTTCTTCCCACTTCTGCATCAGCATCTTCCGTTGGAGTATCAGCCGTTCCTTCTGTATGCTCAAACAAATCATGACTCTCCAAATATAAGCGCATGTTGAAGGACCAAGAGCGGTAATTCGACCCATTCAGTTTCGCGAATTTCAACGTGTTTACATCAGCCATGTTTAACACAAAAATTTCATTAAATATATTTCATACACATTCATTCGGTTTACCTAATCGTACTTAGGCGTTCTGGGCCCATAACCTGTTAAGAATATTTAGGTAAAGAATGAAAACATCCATTGATTGATTTGGTATATTTATTATAGTTAACAACAACAGCGTGTGCGCAAAAAAGCAGTACGAACAGAGCAGAATATATCATCATCACATGACATAGTTGATCATTATAGCATGACTTATATGAAGTTCTTCAATTTTAACAGACAACTTTACTGAGCTTGTTTATCCATACCTTCTGCACACAAACCAGACGCAAGACCACTTTCTTTACCATACGTAAAGATTCTTCCTCCATAACGGTCAGTTTGCTCTAGAATTTTCACAGAAAGACCAGCTTTTTTTAATTCATACGCTGCACTTAGACCTGCCATTCCTGCACCAACTATAATGACGTCACTGATCTTTTCATCTTCAATACCATTGATTATCGATCTTGGATGTTTTGATTCCACCGGTTTGTATCCGTAACGATTGTAAGCTTTTCGCAAACCTTCATCTTGGATACATTTCAGAAACATTTTGATGCAATCACTGTGCTGAATTGTAATTTGTTTATTTTTCGGAATTTTCGTATGTTGATCATTTTTCCAAAATCTTTTGTGGTTTTTAAGATAATCTGACGCCATTGTAGAACATGAAAACTTAAACAACTACAATGTACATTGAGTTGAATAAATTAGATGTGTAATAAATGTAGCATTGTATGACTGATCTTAAGAATTTACTTTCTTTACTTGATTTTACTTGTAGATTGAAGATTTTTGGCCGAAAAAACAACCGAAACAAAAAAAAGACCACATGCCCTAATATCTGTGTTATAAAAACATGTTGATCAAAAGGCGAATGCAATTTTGATTTGTTGAGATATGAACATCAAACGAAAACATATAAACAATACAGTATTTTGCATAATTAATTAAGTAGATATGACATATGTTATATCACATGAAGATGGTCATTATAATATCGTTGCTCGTTACACTTGTCTTGTTTCTCTATAAAATCTATATTATACTTTACAAAATCCGAATGTTATTACCGATTTACGAATAATTTAACAGGATTAACAATAAAATTTTATCCGAAATACTTTTTTATTCAAAAAAAAAGAATTGTAAGCTATTATAGTCTGGTGTTTAAATATATGTTACTGATGTTACTTAGAAAATCGCTTTTGAGTTGTTAGATGAGGCAAAATGAGCGTTTACCACTCAAAACATGTCTCGCTAATGAATATTAATTTCTAATAAATCATATACATCTTGTACTTTCATAATCATGAAATCATAATCATGTACTTTCATAACAATGATTATCCTTGTCTCTCATCAAATAATGATATTTAAAGCGTGAAAAGATCAATTTCGGATCTCTTCATTTTGCATGTTGATACTGTGATATATAATTCTTGACTTGCAAGTCAGCCATGTTGGTGGTATGATACAAAAGAATATTTTATCAGTGCTATTGCTGGCACCAGCCGACGTGGTTGAGCAACATTGTTTGATAAATCTCAAGAGAACGGTTGGAAGTCAAGAATGCAGTTCAAATGCCGCCAAACAATAACCTATATATAACTGCCGGCAAGTGCATAGTTTCATTTACAAATCGTCCATGTTGAGGGTCTCATACAAAGACTGCATATAATATTAGATATTATTGGCACGGCACGACATTATTTGGTAAATCCGAGACTAATGCGAGTTAAAAAAAGCCGTGCATGTTTTTCTGTTAAGCTTCAGATTTGTAAAGCATGATGGATATATGCTGCACTTAATTTGCGCTTGACAAACATACTGTATTCCCTAAGCATGCATTTATTAGATTTAAGTTCACTCGTGATAAATCTACTAATTTCTATCGTCTGAGCATGATGTTTGTTATCTGTTTCACAAACCTTTAAGTGTTGAAAATAGTGCCAACGATGTAACCAAAATTCAATATCTACTTCTAATGACAAAAACATAGAAATGTAAATAAGATGGGATATGCATGGTTGGTCAAAAGTTAAACTTTCAACGGGATGCGGTTGTTATATTCCGGCGAACTATTTCGACGATGTTTGCGCCGAAGTTCATCTGCGGCATATGAGAACACCTTTGAATTTTTTAAATGGTATGTATTCCTGACTTGCAATTCAGCCATATATGTTGATGGTCTGATACAAAAGAGTATTTCATCAGAGTTATTGTTGGCTGCAGCCGGCGTGGATGAGACACATTGTTTTTGGAAAATCTCAAGAGAGTGATTTCAAGTCAAGAATATGTCAAAGCCGCCGACAATCGCGAAAGTTGAACGAGTTAGGATAAAGTGCAGATACGGATTGCGGATGAACCTGCGTATACGGATGGCGGATATGGGGATATAACGCGGAAGAGAGGATAAAATGTGGATGAGGAGATAAAATCCGAATAAGGGGATAAAATGCGGAAGAGGGGAAAAAACCCGGATAAGGGTATAAAACGCGGAAGAGGGGACAAAACGAGGACGAGGGGATAAAATGCGGATAAAATTGGAAATGCTTACTTTTCGGCATTTATTCTAAGAATTTTAGAACATTTAATTGTCATCACATTTCCAAAGAAAATCTAAAATTTCTAAAAAAATTTTGGTGGAGAGGGGCCGAGCATACCTACAACATCACTGAGACATTAACCACTCCTGCTAAAGTCTATATAAAAATTTCTTTTCGTTTATCATTCACCATCAAGTGATCAAATAATTTTAAATAAAAATGACGGGAACAGTATAATTGTTCTTAGCAATATTAGGATGATTTAAAAAGTGGCTCTTGTCTGTTGAGTTCACAGTTGCAGTCAAAAATTTCAAAAAGATGTTAAATGAAAATAAAAGAAGGTGTATGCAAAAATATGCTTAATATTGCTGATCCATAAAGTTCGTAAGTTTTAGGTATGATATGCATGTTATGTTTGTGTGCATTTCGTCTTTATTATAAAAGATCACTAACACTAACACTCATTAAGTGCAACAAAGGCTTCAAATAATTATCAAATAACTTTGTAGCCATGCTCAGTAATTGTGATTGGGGGTAACAAACTTCACCAAGAATCTCATATAATTTTATCAATACCAAGTTACACGTATCTCAACATTATAACTACACCATCGTCAGCAGTAATAGGGTGTAATTTTAACAAGTTTTTCCCAAATTGGTAAAACTCCACGTGAGGCATACGGGGGTGTAGTTTGACGTAATCGTGTGGTTGCGTGTTTGAATATATTTAAATTTTTTTTATCAAAGTGGTAAAAATCGGCCATTTTGGGGTATTGTTTCCACGTATGAATTTACAGAGACGCGTCGAATTCGGAAGATTTTAGGCGAATTAAATTTAGAGAATGCTACTTACTCACCGTGGTACGAATTTCAATTAGACATACGTATAAAAATTGAAAATAAAGAAAAATAGGTTTAGATTGTCGGTGTTATCGATCTTGCAAGGAGAGAAAGATGGATCTCATTTGTTTTGCCAAAGTCATCTTTCGTACAGGCGTGTACAACAAAAAGTTAGGCAAGAATCAAAAGATTGATTCCAGTTACCTCAAAGCGATATCACACAATTCAATGGCGAAAAATCATATCTTCACGTTTCGGAAAAGCAGTTTCATGTTTTCATGCCAAAATTTGGATCTTGTCTTGATCCGTCGACCAGTTTAATGATCAACGGAGAAGGTGTCTTGACGCATCCAGTTCGAAAAGGAACATGGTGCGATCGACCGGCAAATCTGTTCTTGTATATATAGAGGGGTATGCAATTACGAGCAAGGAATTGCTGCATCTTGTTCCAACAACAGGTAATTGAGGCGAGTTGAAAGATAGCTGGCATCCGAGGGACTTTGTCAAGAATTCACGTCCGTCGATTGGCAAAATGTTACAACCGAAGGCGAATCGAAAAATCTTAGGTTCGACATCGTGTATGCTCAAACTATTTCCTTGTCGCTTACACGCTTTGCTCCCATGATCAAATTTTACGAAAATACGCTCTACATTACCGCACCAAATCAACGGGATGTGAAATACGCGATAGAAACCTCTAAATTTGGTGTATTTACGCGTAAAACGGATGGTAAAATTGAAATAGGGTGGAATTTCTAATTTGGTATGTTTACATGTGAAACAAGTGGTAAAATCGAATTGGATGGTGTAAAAGAACCAGATACAAATCCTAATGATGCAAGACTTACATTCAATATCTATAAATTAACAAATTTTAAAAACTTGGATGAAAAACCTAATATGAGGATTAACAATGCACCGACGCAATTGGGCAATAGTGATTCGAATTTCACCGATTTCAAGTACAATGACGCAAATCAATATGGTAATCCGTTCAATCAACGTTACAAATTACTTTTTGGTCATGATAACGAACGTGATATCACGCAAGACTTTTTAAACGTTAGCGTTAGAGAAACAGTGCTATTATAATTCAAGACCAATAACGTGTACATGCGTGTTATTTACCTACATCACAATGGTAAATATTGCGCATTCTATGTAGAAACAAGTAAATTTGGTGTGTATAAACGCGAAACGAGTGGATCGATAAAATTGAAGGGAATATTTCAACGAGGGCTTAATCCTACGAATGCAACTGCCGCATTTAACATTTAAAAGTTAAGTAATTTTCTTGCATTGAGCGACAAACCTGCTATCGTCATCAACAATACTCATATCGGCGCCAATGGTTCGAATTTTGCTTATTTCAAAAACAATGACGTCAATCAGTATGGAAATCCGTTCAATCAACGCAAGGAATTACTTGTTGGATTTAGCATCGAGCGTCACGTCACCAATTTGTTTACACAAGTTATTGCCGGGAAAACTGTGTTGTTACAATTCATATCCGACAAATTCGAGGGTGTAGCACAACCAAGCACGAATCCTAGCAATGCAAGTATTACCTTCAACATCTACAAATTAAGAAGATTTCATCATGTCTCGAGACTACGGGGAACTGAAAGAAAAATTTCACATGTTTATCCACCTTTCACAAGTGAGTAGTGACGTCCCTTATGATTCAAATGGTCAAACAAAGTTTTGGTATATAATTAAGCGCACGGACAGAATAAGCACGAATACAACGACTTCTATTTGTTTCCTCACGTATCAAATAAACGACTTGCAAAACGTAAACTTAAAGTAGAACACAACGTTTCGTCAGTACATTATCTGCACTAATGGTATTTCACGAATTGATACCGATCGTCCATAGCACGTTCACCAACGCTCCGACCGTGGATAGAAATCAAGTCTTGGAATTGTCGCGAATCTCTAACCAATTCAAAACGGAATATGGATTAGGAAATCCTACCGTAAACATCGATTGGTCGCGAGCTTTAAACATTAGCGATAACACACAAGCGTTTATTTTATCCGGATTTCAAGGAAACAATTTTGGCTCATTATCACCGGATCAAACTTTTCTCAAGAATTATGAACTCGTATTTGTTCAAGAATTTATCAGGAAGACTGGACGATTGATTGCTAATAGCTCAAAGTCTCCATCACCACAAATTGTACTTATAATGAGCTTTTTAAAAGCGGACGATTTCAAACCAATAATAAAAGTATAAATTGCCGTTGTCCAGGCGGCGCGGAGCATAGCGAAGCTTTGCATTACTTAAAAAATGTGTTTTAGTTTTTGCGCTAAATTTACTGCTAATACCCCGGGCTTGGTTTTGGATCATGATTATGATTTCAAATTATTCAACCGTCATCAATTTCCGTCGACATAAATTTAAATGATTGGAGTATTGGTTGTTTGGATGGCGATACGATCATCAGTGGCGTAGCTAGCGGTCCCGCTACTCCCGCCCGGCGGGAGTAGAAATTTCCCAAAAAAATAATAAATATTCTATTTGGACATAGATCGTAATACAGCAAAATCTCAAGATTTGTTATGTAACCTAGCAACCGCCTTTTCTCGCACATTGCATACTCGCGCGATTCTCCACGTATTCCGCCCATCTTCAGAGGGCGGAACATACAATATAATTCTATATAAGAAGTTTTGAATTCTGGTTGGCTAAGGGACTTGACGCATGCTCAAATCTGCTGTTTTTATAGTCGAACTCCCGCTATTTTAAATTGGCGGAGGTTGTAATTATTCGACCTTTTAATACGAGTACAGGGTCGGCACTAGATCATGGTCAACTAACGTACGTGCCCACATATTATTCTTATTATGTCAGCGGTAAGTAACAATTGACGAATATTCATGTTTCATTATACGAATGATTTTACCGCACTACATATTGCGTTTACATATGGCAATAAGGCAAATTGGCAATAGAGAAAGCGAGAAGAGATTACAAAGATTTCAATTCAATTTTGGTCAGATGTACTTTCTTTAAAATGTCTGCCTTGCAGAAGTAATGGATTGGTAGTACTTTACAATATAATAACCGCACTTCAAAAATTGCAGATTTACTGGACCTAAGGAGAACAATGTAATGTTATAAAGTAGAAATGGACTCTATTTGTATTATAGATATGATATTAAATATTTTCCTGTTATTTGTAGTACTAATTAAAATTATTATAGATACAACATACATCATAAACACACCCACCTAGATTCGTATCTTCAAATTTTTTTCCAAACTTCCTGCACAATAATATAAAGTTTGTGTGTTTAATGTGTTTGACTGTTTGTCCATACTTGCTTGTAATTTTCTGATTTGAGTTAATGCACAGGTGTGGTAACTTTTTTAACTTTGTTAAAGTTATTGTCAGGAAATTTTGAAAACTCTTTGTCTTCAGCAGTGCCATCCACACAGTGAACCAGAATCTAACTTAAGTGCTCATTAAATGAACAGAATGGTTTTCAAATGAGCATATTGATTTATCACGAAAAATTGATAGGTGATCATAGTACAGGTGCAGCCATATCGAATGTAAAGTTGTGATGTCAATCACAGTAGCTAATTCATATGTTCCTGAAAATACTTTACAACAAGAAATGGTAACAATATATCTTAACATGTAACACTGGGTATTCTCTACATTCATCTCTGGCAAAAATTTTCACATTGAATCTCTGAGCACCAAAATAAATTCTATTATGGAAAAACAGATTGTTCAGAAAAACCTTTGAGCATATAATTCCTTCCATTGTCAAAGGATTTTTCGAACAGTTTAAAAGGCTCCCACCTGCTTTTGTTATGCTTGTGGCATAGATCCAGTGCTGTAGAACATAACTTGCCTTAGATGCAACTCTCTCAAATAGTGGAATGTAATTGTAAAAAGTCATTGCATGATGTCATAGTGTTTGCAAATAACATTACCACTTAACATGAACAAGTTTCTTTATCAATTTTGTAAACTAAAAATCTTTGTCAGGTTGGGGTGCTCTGTGCTCTGGAATGACTATCCATAATTTCATGAAGAATACTCGATTTCCATGCACCCACCTCCCTAACAGCATTGAATGCACCATTTCTTGATTTTATGGTCATATGAGAAGATACAATGCATTTGGCTAAATGTTTTTCGAGCAACAAAAAATTCACATTTTCCTACATTGTAAAATTGCAACTTGCCATACGTATATTCTATGAGAATCTAAACATAAAAAGTGCGGGAAATCATCATGGAATTGTTGCCAAATGCTAGTTCGAAAATGGAGTTTCCAATTGTTGTCACTTGGAAAGTTAATGTTTTAAAGTTTTCCAATTCGCATCTTTTGAGGTACGCACTACCGTTGTTTTTCTTATGTGTCCGATCAAATGTTTGTTACATCGTTGTTGCTGTCTTCATATCCCAAAATTAGGACATGGATTCCATATCAGAAGTCCTGAACATCATCAGTCAAGAGAATCCACTGTGGAAACCTAAAAACATAATGGTTGATTTTTCATTAGCTGAAATTGGAGCAATCAAACAGTGTATTCCAAAGTAAGACGAAACAAAGCAATAGCCTTTTTTGAAGAAAATGTTTTTGAAGAAAATGTTTTTGCGATTTTCATCGAGAGAAGGCGCGGAACAAATGGATTAAGCGCAGTAATGGAACGTATCTTTACAAACATGAGCTATTACAACTGCTGCGAAATATTGCAAATAGCACAAGTCAAATCGCATTACAGAAAACATTGAATCATTGAAAAACAGTCATCTGTGGAAAGAATCGCTGCAACTGCAGAAATACTTTGATGAATTTTTGGGATTACACTTGCAAGTATTAATCTCTTCTATTTCATGCGTTTTAATATCAGTACGCTAAACTGCTCAAAACCGATACTACCTATCTAACCTATGTGTGTCTATATAAATATATACATTACTTTTCTAGAAATGGGTCCGTTTTTACAGGGATGAATCGTTGCGCGTTGCCATTTATACAAACAACGGAGTGGAAAGGCAAAATAACTGGTTAAAGCATTCATATTTAGAGGGCAGACGAAATCATTCGATAAGTGATCTCGTCAATATATTACTAACACAGTTCCTGCCTGATAGCTACAAAAAGTATTGTGCATACTGTTTTTTTTATAAGATGTTCGCAATCAGTGAGCTTTAACGATAATCAAAAAAGTATAAGTGTACTTACAATTTTCTCTTTATAGATATAAGGAACAGAATATCAAATCATCCGATTCGTACAAGTCCTACAGCAAACAAATCCCAAAGTTTCTGCACAATAGACCAAAGTATGTTGTTTCTCATATTATTGAACGGATGGAATCTAGCATTCCAAGTAAAAACATCAAGATGGAAACGACAAAACATTTCACTGTCACAAGCTCATCATCCACATATCAAGTTTTTCTGGGAAAAAACGACCAAATGCCTTCCTGCCAATGTCTTGATTACAGGAGACAGAAGATGCCTTCTAAACACATCTGTGCTGTTTTTCAACAACCAAATGTTGGGAAGTTTTCCAATCATCCCCTATTTACTTTAGATCCCCATATAATTCAACCAAAAGCCAATATAAGCCAAACTCAGACTGATATCAAACACAAGTCACTGCCAGGAAACTTTGCGCAATGTCCTAATTATGAAAAAGCTCATTCTTCTGACTGTTTTCTTACCACAACAGATTATTACTCCAACTCAATCCAAAATGTTAGAAATAAGTGTGTTCAAAAAGTCAAACAAATTCAGGATGAGCTTTACATTTTGGATGATGAGAAAGTTTTGGACAAAACCCTGGAGATGTTACAAGAGGTAATACAATACACAAGAAAAAATCATCTTGAGAAAATAGAATTTCATTGAAAAACAAGTCTTTATCTCCAAAAAAGAAACAAATTTCAAAGTGTAGGTCACAATCTGGATGGCTTTCAGATGACCATATTGATGCAGCACAGAAATTAATAGGTGATCTTGGTACCGGAGAGGGAGGTCTAAACACAGTCGTAGCAGTCACATACAGTAACAAACTCATAAATATTCCTGAAAATATGACCCAAGCAATTCAATGTCACAATATTGGTCACCACTGGGTGGTTTCTACATCCATAACTGGTGAAATAGTAGTCTTTGAATCTATGAGTACCAACCTGAATTCATCATTAAAAAGGCAACTCCAGAATGTTTACAAAAACCTTCAAGAACAGGATGGTTCTTTAAACGTCAAAGTGATTCTCCAACAACATCAAAAAGGATCATCAGATTGTGGTCTTTTTGCTGTGGCAAATGCTGTTGCTTTGGCTAATGGTGTGAACCCTTGCTCTGTTACCTGGCTGCAGAAGAAGATACAAGTGCATTTGGTCAAATGCTTTGAAGAACAAAAAATCGAGATGTTTCCCCACATTGAGAATGCAATGCAAACCTGCCTTTCAAAAAATTATATTCTGTGAGAATATAGTAATTGTAAGCATCTAACATAAAAATAATCATGTATCGCTTCACTTTTGCTTGCAAACTTCTACACTGTAATTGCTCAAATTGGTGACAAATCATGTATGTATATATCTGTAAATAGTATTAAACAAAATTAACATTTTCTATTTGTGAATCATGGACATGGTATTTATTTTTACAACTAACTGGGGGCATATAACTAATACAGTCTAGATAATGTAGAAATAATAAATTTACCTTATAAATTTTGCACAGTTGTGAAGCGCGCCCGGAAGATAATTTGGTCGTGATATGTAAATTTGATATTATCATTAAACATTTCTTTAGAAATCTGTTGTTTTTACAGTTAGTGAACAAAGAAATAATTGTATAGCAGAGCTAAATAAAACGGGCTGGATACGCCACTGTTACGTTAATTGTATATTGTTCATTGCTTCATCGAGTATCGTTATGATGATTTAAAATCGTTGAGCATATGACAATATATGTAAAATACAAAGAATACAAAACAATAAATGTGTAAAATAGTAAAACTGTCCAAACCTGAAATCGAAAGAAGAATTCTTCTCGTCATTTAGCTGCATATCGGTTAAATACGCATATGAAACTTGTTATTCTCAATGGTTATTCTATATTTAAGAGGTTTGTCACAGTTTATAGGTAATTACCATTGGTAATTACATATACATGAATATTCGTCAATTGATACTTACCGCTGACATATTAAGAATAATATGTGGGCGCGTACGTTAGTTGACCATGATCTAGTGCCGACCCGAGTACAGCGATTAGTGATTATCAAATTACGTGTCATTGTCGGTATTAATTTTCCATTGTGTTTACTCATAGATATAGTAGGACTAGATTGCTAACGAGTGTGACGTAATATAAGACTTATTAAGACGGCAGCGTGACATTCATGATAAATCCAAGATGACGCGGGAACCGGACAAAAAACTTAGGGCTACTATTAGGCAATTGTTGTTTTTTTTCAGTTTACTTCGTTTCAGTGTTTTCAAACTCCTCCAATCAAGTTTTATTGGAAACAAAGCGTTATTAATAATGTTTTGAAGCCATATTGGACAATTATTATTGGAATACGTGCGAAAATATCGCTTGCGAAGTGTTGTGTAAATTGGTCGTTTGGTTGTCTCGAGGCGTTTGTCTACCAAAATAAACGGATTTCGTCTGCTTTAGCTCCCATACTAGTTCATCCACGTTGAAATACATCATATTGAATACATACAAAAAGATGGGAAAATTAATCTTCATCGAAGGGCTTTATCTGCTGCTTTTACTACTTTTAACCAATGAGGAGGAACTGGAGGATGGACTTGTAAGCTTGCCATAGGGTCTTGAAAGTGGTTAAGCTTGACTTTAATGAACCTTCATGACAGTATGAGTGGTCAGGTATGAGAGGTTGGTCATCCTTCTCTATGGTTAAGGCAGTTGCACATTCAGCACACTTGATGCAACTTGTAATTTTCTTGGCTATGTATCCACTGATATAGGTCAGTACATCATCATTCCAAAGAGTGGAGCTGTTTAATAATACTGAAACTCTCCTATCAACATTTTGTGTCTCTTCAGCTAGCTTGCTTTCACTTACAACAGAGCAGTTGGCAGTTGCTGGGGCTGTCATGTATTGAACAAAGAAACATCAGTAGTTTACTTATCTTGTACGTAAGTGTCATAAAATGAACAAACTGAGCAGTATGATACAATTTTTGTCAGAAGTCATTAGTTGCATGTTAATAATGTGATGCAATTTAGACATTTGTAGTTATAAAATTGTATTGCCATTGGAAACAACTGGTATCATAGATGGTGTTGTAGCTATAGCATAATAAAAACATATACAATAACTAAGTATGATAAGCATAAAAGTCACATATATTTTATTCACAGCTATATCTTATAATAATCTCAGCCATAACCAGCATTTTTATTTGCTCATGCTATCTTAATCTTGCTGTGTTCACTTACTGTAAAAACAATAGATTTCTAATGAAATGAGCAATGATGCAGTGAAATTTACATAGCAAGTGTAAAACATTCATTCTGGATATGCCACCGATGACATCCATATCAAATATTTCATAAGATAATATATAAATTTAATGAACACCTTAGCTCTAGTAAAAAAATACTTTATACAGAGCTTTATAACTATCTCAAAAAATAGTATTGTAACAGTATCTTGGGTTATGTGTTTGAATGTAATTATGTCAGATTTTGAAATAACCACTGTTAATATAACAAGCTTCTGAACATAAGTTCCTTCTCTTTCGTTGAACCTCTTAGCTGTAAGATCTCATCAGTGTAGCCAATGCTCCTGGATACAATTACTTGATATGAGGCAAGTTTCCTTCAGTTAGGTTTACTAACTTTAATAGCTTCACTAAGATCTTGTCAGTAGATAATAGTGCTACAGTGTTATGTATCTCCTTGCTCCTCTTTTCATTCATTCAAAGTCGGATGGCCTTTCTAAACCGTGTTTGAATCTCACATATCAGTACGAGTACAGTTGGAGTGCTTTCTCGAATAAGTCGCTTTTTTATCAGAAATATTCAGATTGATTCCCCAATCTCTCTGTAAATTGTCAATATGACATATTACGATGCGCAACAAATCAGTATGGGAGTAAAGCTGAAAAAATCTGTTTCTCTTAGTGGACAAACAACTTGAGACAACCAAACGACCAATTTACACAATATTTCGAAAGCGATATTTTCACCCGTATTTCAATTATAACTGTCCAATATGGTTTCAAAACACTTGAAATAAAGATTTGTTCCCAATAAAACTTCATCGGAAGAGTTTGAAAACAATGAGAAGAAGTAAATTGCGAAAAACATCAATTGCCCTATAGTGACTCCATGTTTTTTGCCCGGTTCCCACGCCATCTTGGATTTATCATGGATGTCACGCAATATGGCGGCTCGTTAGCAATCTAGTCCTACTATATCTATGTGTTTACTCTCAAATTGCTATTTTGTATTTGTGTATGACACAATGGCTTCAAGTGCGACTGCGATTTGCTCAACTGATGTTGATTTAGTAAATAGCTTATTAGCTAAACCGTTCTCTGCTCGATCGTCGGTCTAACAGAATGTTATCGTTCATGAACGGCCTACTCCTGATTTAACTATCCAAAATAAGGGAAGAGCATTTCAGAGAGATTGGTATGAGGCGAAGGACTGGCTGTGTGATAGTACAACCTTGCAGAAAGTGTTTTGTTGGCCATGTCTAATGTTTTCCCCAAAAACATCGCCATCGTGGACTAAGAATGGCTACAACGATATGCGGAGTATTATGTCTGATGCAAAGAAGCATGAAAAATCTAAATCGCATTTGACTGCCTTTAAGACATGGAAAACGTATGGAGCTAGTGAACGAATTGATTGTCTTATGTCCCTCGCTAGAAGAAATGAGATTCAGCGTCACAATGAGGAGGTAAGACAAAATCGAGAAATTTTAAAAACTGTTATTGAGGCCCTGCTGTATTTGTCAAAGCAAGAGTTGCCATTTAGAGGTCACAATGAGTCCGAAGGTAGCTTGAACAAAGGTAATTATAGAGAGTTGCTCAAATGTTTTGCTAAGTTTGATTCTGTATTTGAGCGTCGACTGCACAGTAGACTAGCAGAATCTGATATAGCTGGTGACAGAAGATTTACTGGAGTCTCCCCAGAAATTCAAAATGGTCTTATCAGCTGTCTTGATTCAATTATTGAAGATGAAATCAGGAAGGAAATAAATGATTGCACATTTATGAGTATTCAGGTTGATGAAGCATCTAATGTCGCCGCCAAAGAGCAGCTAAGTGTTATTGCTTGGTTTGACAAAGCAAGTGAAATTATGGAGAGGCAATTAGGATTTGTGGATGTAAGTATGAAACAAAAATGCCACAGCAACATCACAAGTTGTCAAAGATAAACTTGGTGAGTATTCTAATATAAAAGAAAAACTGGTTTTACAAACATATGATGGTGCTTCTGTCATTTCTGGCCATATCAATGGTGTTCAAGCATTGGTTCGACAAGAGTATCCTTTTGCTCATTTTGTTCATTGCGCAGCTCATAGATTGAACCTGGTCCTATGCCAGTCAGCCTCATCAATTTCTCCTGTTAAAATCTTTTTTATTAATATCGCTACATTCAGCCTATTTACAAGCAATGCCCCAAAAAGAAAAGCTTTTCTCACATCTAACAACCTTGAGTTTCCTGACCCTGGTGAAACATAATGGTGTTATCGCTCTAGATTAATCAATGTATTGCACAAAAACTATGAAAAACTTTTAGATATTTTTGAGGGGGTACTTGAACAACTAGCTGGGTGGGATGATGAGTCATTAAGTAAAATAAGTGGCTTACTGCATTATCTTGATAGCTTTCTCTTTTGTTTTTTAGTGTGTGTTTTTTACAGGATTTTAGAACAGTCCACAATTTTGTATTCCATTCTTCAAATAGGGAAACCCATTTTAACTATGGCATAAGCAAGATTGACAATTTCAAGCAGTTTATTGTGTCACTTCGCACAGATCAAGCTTTCACCGAGTTTTACCAAACTGCACTAGAAAAAGTAGGCCCACCAGCAACCAGAGCAGATAGTAGATACAATTACAAACAGCTTTATTTTGAGATTATTGATTCCATTAAAGGCATGTTAAGTGAACAATTTCAAGATATTAATCAGTTCGAGTTTTTAGACCTTGTAAATCCTAAACTATTTACCACATGGAAGGGCATAGTTCCACAGGAGAAGATCAATCTTCTCAAAGATAAGTATAGTCCTCTTTTTGACATCCAAACTTTGGAGAGTCAACTTTCCTTCATTTACAACGACAAGGACTTTCACAAAGAGTGCAGTAATGGGGTTCTTAAATACATCTTCAAATTTAATCTCCAGTCGAGTTTAGGTCAAGTGGTAAATTTGTTAAAATTGAATGGTGTGTTGGCAGTGGCAAGTGCTTCAGTAGAGAGGTCGTTTTCTTGCTTAAAAGGGTAAAAGCTATTTAAGAATTAGAATGGGTCAAGGTCGGCTTAGCTCTTTGTGTAGAATATCTATTCACAAAGATATCATTGAAAAGAAAGAGGAATCAGAGGTGTTGCATAACGAGGTGGTGGAAAATTTGTAGAAAAACCAGGAGGCTGGCCTTTCTTTATAAATGATGAGTAAAGTATGTGTTTTGATATTTGTTCGTATAATACATGGTACTTCATTGAGAAAATTAAGCATAACTTTAAAGAATAAAGCCATCCCTGTCTACTTGCCCCAATCTAAACAAGTTTAAACTAACAAGTAGAATGCTAAGAAAAATCTCTCTCTATGCACTTTAGAAGTGTCGTATACTATATTATTTTTTGTGCTAATACAAATTTCTTCTGTTTATGCAGGGGCAGTGATGAGTAAATTATGTTTTAGGGGACAATTGTCTCCTGCGTAACGTTTCTCTGAGCCACCTTTAGTACCTTTTTAACTAGTTGCAGTTTCAACGATTGCCACAATAAGAATGCAGCTAACAAAAAGGGGTTTTTATAAATTATTGTACAACAAATAATTCGCCCTCGAAATCGCAGGAAATGCTGTTTCCAAGGATCTGGATTTCAAAATTTTACGGGGGAGCATGCCCCCGGACCCCCCTAGTGCGGTCGCGCCGGAGGCGCGAGATGGATTGGCGGGAGTGACTATTTTTCCTAGCTACGCCACTGACGATCATCCCTATTATTTTGGATGGATATAAATGTTCAAAGGAAGTTGAACCGTATTTATTGGAATTATATTTATTTGAAAATACACGAGTTTTAAAGATCCGAACGGTTGTTGTTGTCATAACGTTTTCGATTTTACCGACATTGAATCATTTCATCATCGGTATTATCACTTTTGATTTGAAAACAAAGGTTGGAAGTAATACGTATACACCACTGATCTGATAATAGACTGGATATAGCTTCTACAGGTAGCAAAAGTGAAGCCTAATTATATATGTAAAATTCAATTCCGGTTACCACGGCGAGATACAAATTACTATAGAAATGTATGGCGGATAACGTTTACAAACATGGATTTTCGAATATTTAAGACCTTTCGCGACCCCTTACTAACCTCAACTATTAGTCATGGATAAAACAGGTTATGCGAATCGATTTGACATCAAAATGATTCCGATAGCTGTAAAATATCGACGTTAGTGGGGATTTAAAAGTTGTACATGCGAGAATGTATTTTGTCCCATCGTTGCCAATGCAAGATAGTTCACTGCTCGCTTTCCAATTTCTGAGGAGTTATGATCTAGTATACGTTTCAGTTCTGAAGAAATGAGGTGAGTTACCTTTTTTATCATTCTTTCTTTATGTTGAGAGATTGTTGACATTTTATTTTTCCTGTAACTTCATTTTTTCATGAGCAAAGTACTACTGATGCTTAAACAAGACAAGTCTATTTAGTTTCTTCCGCACTTTATCTTTAGTTTCCATTTCTGTGGTTGTTTTCCTTAAATGGTATAGTCGCACCTTGCTGTAGCATTTAGATATGGTCTTAATTGATGACAGTGGCGTAGCTAGGAAAAATAGTCACTCCCGCCAATCCATCTTGCGCCGGAGGCACGACCCCACTAGGGGGTCCGGGGGCATGCTCCCCCTGAAAATTTTGAAATCCAGAGCCTTGGAAACAGCATTTCCTGCGATTTCGAGGGCGAATTATTTGTTGTACAATAATTTATAAAAACCCCTTTTTGTTAGCTGCATTCTTATTGTGGCAATCGTTGAAACTGCAACTAGTTAAAAAGGTACTAAAGGTGGCTCAGAGAAACGTTACGCAGGAGACAATTGTCCCCTAAAACATAATTTACTCATCACTGCCCTGCATAAACAGAAGAAATTTGTATTAGCACAAAAATAATATAGTATACGACACTTCTAAAGTGCATAGAGATTGTTCTTACCATTCTACTTGTTAGTTTAAACTTGTTTAGATTGGGGCAAGTAGACAGGGATGGCTTTATTCTTTAAAGTTATGCTTAATTTTCTCAATGAAGTACCATGTATTATACGAACAAATATCAAAACACATACTATACTCATCATTTATAAAGAAAGGCCAGCCTCCTGGGTTTTTCTACAAATTTTCAACCACCTCGTTATGCAACACCTCTGATTCCTCTTTCTTTTCAATGATATCTTTGTGAATAGATATTCTACACAAAGAGCTAAGCCGACCTTGACCCATTCTATTTCTTAAATAGCTTTTACCCTTTTAAGCAAGAAAACGACCTCTCTACTGAAGCACTTGCCACTGCCAACACACCATTCAATTTTAAAAATTTACCACTTGACCTAAACTCGACTGGAGATTAAATTTGAAGATGTATTTAAGAACCTCATTACTGCACTCTTTGTGAAAGTCCTTGTCGTTGTAAATGAAGGAAAGTTGACTCTCCAAAGTTTGGATGTCAAAAAGAGGACTATACTTATCTTTGAGAAGATTGATCTTCTCCTGTGGAACTATGCCCTTCCATGTAGTAAATAGTTTAGGATTTACAAGGTCTAAAAACTCGAACTGATTAATATCTTGAAATCGTTCACTTAACATGCCTTTAATAGAATCAATAATCTCAAAATAAAGCTGTTCGTAATTGTATCTACTATCTGCTCTGGTTGCTGGTGGGCCTAATTTTTCTAGTGCAGTTTGGTAAAACTCGGTGAAAGCTTGATCTGTGCGAAGTGACACAATAAACTGCTTGAAATTGTCAATCTTGCTTATGCCATAGTTAAAATGGGTTTCCCTATTTTGAAGAATGGAATACAAAATTGTGGACTGTTCTAAAATCCTGTAAAAACACACACTAGAAAACAAAGAGAAAGCTATCAAGATAATGCAGTAAGCCACTTATTTTACTTAATGACTCATCATCCCACCCAGCTAGTTGTTCAAGTACCCCTCAAAAATATCTAAAAGTTTTCATAGTTTTGTGCAATACATTGATTAATCTAGAGCGATAATACCATCTTGTTTCACCAGGGCAGGAAACTCAAGGTTGTTAGATGTGAGAAAAGCTTTTCTTTTGGCATTGCTTGTAAATGTGCTGAATGTAGCTATATTAATAAAAAGATTTTAACAGGAGAAATTGATGAGGCTGACTGGCATAGGACCAGGTTCCATCTATGAGCTGCACAATGAACAAAATGAGCAAAAGGATACTCTTGTCGAACCAATGCTTGAACACCATTGATATGGCCAGACATGACAGAAGCACCATCATATGTTTGTAAAACCAGTTTTTTTTTATATTAGAATAGTTTACCTTTGTTTACCTTATCACCAAGTTTATCTTTGACAACTTGTGATATTGCTGTGGCATTTCTGTTCATACTTACATCCACAAATCCTAATTGCCTCTCCATAATTTCACTTGCTTTGTCAAACCGAGCAATAACACTTAGCTGCTCTTTGGTGGAGACATCAGATGCTTCATCAACCTGAATACTCATAAATCTGCAATCATTTATTTCCTTTCTGATTTCATCTTCAATAATTGAATCAAGACAGCTGATAAGACCATTTTGAATTTCTGGGGAGACTCCAGTAAATCTTCTGTCACCAACTATATCAGATTCTGCTAGTCTACTGTGCAGTCGACGCTCAAATACAGAATCAAACTTAGCAAAACATTCGAGCAACTCTCTATAATTACCTTTGTTCAAGCTACCTTCGGACTCATTGTGACCTCTAAATGGCAACTCTTGCTTTGACAAATACAGCACGGCCTCAGTAACAGTTTTTAAAATTTCTCGATTTTGTCTTACCTCCTCATTGTGACGCTGAATCTCATTTCTTCTAGCGAGGGACATAAGACAATCAATTCGTTCACTAGCTCCATACGTTTTCCATGTCTTAAAGGCAGTCAAATGCGATTTAGATTTTTCATGCTTCTTAGTATCAGACATAATACTCCGCATATCGTTGTAGCCATTCTTAGTCCACGATGGCGATGTTTTTGGGGAAAACATTAGACATGGCCAACAAAACACTTTCTGCAAGGTTGCCACACAGCCAGTCCTTCCAGCCTCGCCTCATACTCTCTGAAATGCTCTTCCCTTATTTTGGATAGTTAAATCAGGAGTAGGCCGTTCATGAACGATAACATTCTGTTCGACCGACGATCGAGCAGAGAACGGTTTAGCTAATAAGCTATTTACTAAATCAACATCAGTTGAGCAAATCGCAGTCGCACTTGAAGCCATTGTGTCATACACAAATACAAAATAGCAATTTGAGAGTAAACACAATGGAAAATTAATACCGACAATGACACGTAATTTGATAATCATTAATCACTGTACTCGTATTAAAAGGTCGAATAATTACAACCTCCGCCAATTTAAAATAGCGGGAGTTCGACTATAAAAACAGCAGATTTGAGCATGCGTCAAGTCCCTTAGCAAACCAGAATTCAAAACTTCTTATATAGAATTATATTGTATGTTCCGCCCTCTGAAGATGGGCGGAATACGTGGAGAGTCGCGCGAGTATGCAATGTGCGAGAAAAGGCGGTTGCTAGGTTACATAACAAATCTTGAGATTTTGCTGTATTACGATTACGAACCACCTAATAAAAGCGTAAATATGAACGAATAAAACATAATATTACAAATTGTTCGTGAAATAATGTATATCTTATGTCCAAATAGAATATTTATTATTTTTTTGGGAAATTTCTACTCCCGCCGGGCGGGAGTAGCGGGACCGCTAGCTACGCCACTGATTGATGAGTAAATATGAATTTCGTGAACAGTAGTATCCAACATGTGTGCATCGAGATCCTTGAATGTGGTCCTCAAATCTCTACCATTTACTACAGACAAAGCAATAGCATCAGGAATTCCTTTCCCTTGCGGTAAATTTCCATCTGTAGCTGCCAACATTCTCTGAAAGCACCTCTCTGTTTCATTGCATATTACTATTACACTTGCTGTTGGTTTAAAGTGCTTATATTACGAATTTTAGCCCCCCTTTTTTAGGAGCTTAATTGAAAATTTGGATTATTTGAAGAACTATGACATGTCGCTGGACTTAAACAGATAAATATAAGTTCTTTATTTTGCCTCTAAAGTCGGGTACTATTTGCGAATTTTTTTCGACGCCATATTGATACTTGTGACGTAGATAGTTGAACACGTCTGTTTCCGTCAATATAATATATTATAGGAGGTGATTTTGCTGTCGTTTTTCTTGTCTTAAAAACAAATAATGACAGTATTTTCAATAAAATATTAAAAAACAAGTTGTCCGGAAAGTATGGCCTCAAATCAGTGCTCAGATAATTTGAATTCGATGTCTGAATGCGTATCTGTTTCGAGCTCGGAATCCGTGGGTTATGTCGAGCATTTAAAGGACTTCGCATATGACGATGAGCCGCTCGCAGGAGATGGTGATGAAGTGCATACTCCAGATGATCCCGATGGAATTCTCGCTGCGACATTAGAACAACGAAGTTATGGCGTAATTCCACTCGGTGAATGGTAAGTTGTTGTTTTCTCCTGTTTGTAATATACATAAAGCCCGGCGCACACGAGAGCTATGTGCTTAGCAAAATGTCATTCGTGTCAAGTGGCGCGAGCAAGTTGCTCTCGTGTGCGCGTACTGTTTCCGACGACTTTTGTTTTTCCTGGCAGAACTGGCAAATATCAAACATGTTTGATATTTTTTGCCACGCGTGGAGAAATGCTTTGTCGATTTGTCCGTGTGCAGCGTCTTGAAGCAAATTGCTTTTGTGTTTTCATCACAGCAGATGCTCAATAAATCTCATATCAAACAAAAATGGCGGCTTCCTCAGATGAGTTAAATTCTGTGTCATTTTCTGATTCCGAAGAACAAGACGAAATAGCACTTTTATGCCTGTTGCTAATTCGCCGTAGACGCAGGCGTTTACCAGCTTCTTGTCGTAAAACATGGACGAAGCGGTGGATTATGACAGGCATAAAAGTGCTATTTCGTCTTGTTCTTCGGAATCAGAAAATGACACAGAATTTAACTCATTTGAGGAAACCGCCATTTTTGTTTGATATGAGATTTATTGAGCATGCGCTGTGACGAAAACAAAAAGCAATTTAAGACACGGGCAAATCGACAAAGCATTTCGCCACATCGCAAAAATATCAAACATGTTTGATATTTGCCAGTTCTGCCAGGAAAAAAGTCGTCGGAAACAGTACGCGCACACGAGAGAAACTTGCTCGCCACGAATGACAATTGCTAAGCACATAGCTCTTGTGTGCGCCGGGCTTAAAGTTACTTTATAAACCACAATGCTCCCACGTTTCAGGTGTAATTGTCAATGCTGTCATACCGATTTGTTAGAAGGCGCATTAGAGTACAGATGCTGTAAGGAAATAGGACCAGCTTTGCAGAAAATGACATTCGATGGCAGCATTGAGAAAATATCATGCATAACACAGCATGCCAAATTTAGGCCTTTAGTTCATGAGGCTGTCCTTGAAAACATCGAGCCACTATTGAGAGATAGGAATGGACGTGCTTATCTCCGCCAAGCATCACAATCATTAAATATGTAAGATTGTAAATTGTATGAGAAACAATGTTATCATCAACATTTTTTCATCAACAATAATTAGTCCAACCTTTTTATTTACTTCAGGTACTTGAGAGCTGTGGCATACAGATGGTTAATGCGATGGTTTTGTGGGCCTATGGGATGGAAGAATACTCGGCCTTTACCTTTTTGTGTTTACCACATAAAGTTCTTTTCAACACATTTACCACAATTTTGCTCTACAATGGCCATCGAACCAATGTTTTCAATGTGTACTTTTGGATTTTCAGCGTTGCAGTTAAAGCAAATTTTTTCATATAACTCGACCAATGAGATGTTAAATACCATGAAAATAGGTTGTTCATGCGAGCTTGCTCCTTCATCAATTCTGTAACACGATTAAGAAAATTCATTATTATGAAATACAACAGATCTAATTCTTTATAAGATAAAATACCTGACTGTATTACTTGTGGTATCTTCATCTAAATCTTCACTCTGAGTAGACTCTTCGAAAGAGGAGTAGTCCATGTATGATTCTCCTTCGAAAAGCTCTTCAGCACTCCCCTGCATTCCATCATCTATATTAATGCTGGTCACCACGGATGTATTACGATTTTCCCTGATTTCGCTTCGATATTCATTTTTCAAATTCTGGGCCTTTTCCTTCAAAGATGCTTTTGTCTTTTTATACCAGCTTAAAGTCTTTTGTAAAGATGTAAGTTTTTTCTTAAGACGATGGCACGATTTACATGGAGACTGGGATTCACAAATATCTTCACCAACTGTATGTAGTTCTTCTTCAAATGGCGAATCGTTTGCTTCCCCAGTGCATACTTCAACATGCTCAGCTCCATAACTAGTAGCTGTACTTCCTCATCGAGAAAACATGTTTCCTTCAGCGGTGGCTTATGGAGAGTATGTCGAATAATCTACAAAACTTATATCGAATTTACATTTGGAAAAAGAAAAATTAACATAAACAAGCGTCAACTTACTTGTCTTCGCTTTCGATCGGTTATTTCGTCCTGTAATGGTTCAGGAATCCCAGCCATGTCAATGGTTGGGATGGCATCTTTCTTCAACCTTCTTTTGAGCTTGATTTGCACGCTCAAATTAACGTCAAAACAAGAATCTTCAAAATGCGCAGAAAACAGACACGAGGTAGAGGAAACTTCAAAACACGGTCTATGTTTACGCACAAAATTTACCCATTTTCTATGTCTTTGCGGCTCTATTTCTTTTTTAGGAAAAAGATGCATCGACATTCCTTCGGTTTTTGAATCATTGGCGCAACTAACTTGATTAGGTCCGCCAGCAACACAGCGTTTTCCTCCGCGTTTCTTATTAAGATTACTAGTAGAATACGCCATGATATATGTGTTCAACTTTCTACTTCACAAGTTATTAGCATACCGATCAAAAAGTTCGCAAAAAAATGCTGAAAATCGTGACTTTGAACGTCCGTAAAATCACTTTCACCAATCCAATTTCAATTATAATTGCAGATTTAAAATCACTGAAACAAGGTCTTTCAATTAAGCTCATAAAAAAGGGGGACTAAAATTCGTAATATAAGCACTTTAAACAAATTACCCCTGTCTTTTAAAGTCAGGAAAGCAGACTCATTTTTGTAGTTTCTTGAACCGACTGCTTCATGACAAACAGGACAGTTTATTTTCTTTTGCACCATCTGGGCAACATAGCCAGCCATGTACGATATTGCCGCCTTTTTAAATTCAGATAAAGTGGAAAAGCTTGGTGCATCACTATAATCTTCATCCTCATCTCTGCTGTGATTTGTCCCTTGTAAATCATACTTTCGGATGAGAGCATCATCATCAATTGTCTTACTTGATTCTTTGTAGACGTCATAAAATATTATAGCTATTTTTGTATTTTTCTTGTACCCCTTGTAACAGCTACAATTTATGAAAAACAGGTGAATTAGTAATTGATAGAGAACTTTATACCTGTGAAACGAGCGAGGTTGTTGCCTTTTTGTCACAGTCTCTTCGTCAGGTGAGCTATCTTCATCACTATCACTCCGATTTAACTCAGTTGTTTTATTTTTTTGTCTTTTGTTGCAGCCGAGTGCACAACATTGCATCCCTTGTCTACCCATATTTTGAATCAATTGCAGTTACTTTTTTTAATTTTTTAACGAATTCAGAATCACAGTTGAAAGCAGTAACTTCGTGTATGAAAACAGCGCCAGTTTATAATTCCGCGCCCTTTTTCCTCTGATCTGATCTGATCTATTATCAGATCAGTGCCTTTTTCACACTGGTCTCAAAAATAATGTTCTTGTACTCAGAAATAATATAAATTAAAATCTCATTTTTTGCTCTAAATTTTATTTTCCTCTTCTAAGTGCTAAGCAAATTCCAGAAGTTAGTATGAATGTAATATTAATGCCTTAAATATTTTTCCAAAAACATTAAAATTATTCTTAAGATATGAATGTAGTTAGGGATGGTATGAATATGAATTGCTGTTGACATTACAATCCTTTTCAGCAACAGTTTCATCATCAGTCTTGAGTCTTGTAGTAATAAGAAAGACAAGAGCTTTATTCCACTTGTAAAGTGTGACTTCAACAATCCAACAGTTGACCAATTTACAACTGTAGACATTAAACTGTTCCTGAGAAGCAGTATTCATGGCTGTAAAGGAATTAGCACAAGACAATGTGAAACTGATATACTGGATACAATTGGACACACTTATAATTATAAACCGTGGACACAGTCATATGTTGCTGTTGATAATTTAAATTAACTTAAACAAAAACCAAGATGATTATAAAGAGGGCCTGCAAATTCATACCTGGCTGGCTACATTACCTTGATGTTTCAAAAGCAGTATACTAAAGTGTCATAATGTGTGTAGAACGCTTTCGTTAGATTTTAATGTCAATGAAAATCATACTTCTTTGAATAATTAAACGCAAAGTGCGACTATACAATTTGAGAAAAACAACTACAAAAATGGAAACTAAAGATAAAGTGCGAAAGAAACTAAATAGACTTGTCTTGTTTAAGCATCAGTAGTACTTTGGTCATGAAAAAATAAAGTTACAGCAAAAATAAAATGTCAACAATCTCTCAACATAAAGAAAGAATGATAAAAAAAGTAACTCACCTCATTTCTTAAGAACTGAAACGTATACTAGATCATAACTGCCTCAGAAATTGGTAAGCGAGCAGTGAACTATCTTGCATTGGCAACGAGGGGAGAAAATACACTCTCGCATGTACAACTTTTAAATCACCACTAACGTCGATATTTTACAGCTATCGGAATCATTTTCATGTCAAATCGATTCGCATAATCTGTTTTATCCATGACTAATAGTTGAGGTTAGTAAGGGGTCGCGAAAGGTCTTAAATATTCGAAAATCCATGTTTGTAAACGTTATCCGCCATACATTTCTATAGTAATTTGTATCTCGCCGTGGTAACCGGAAGTGAATTTTGCATATATAATTAGGCTTCACTTTTGCTACCTGTAGAAACTATATCCCGTCTATTATCAGATCAGTGGTATACACTCGAATCGAGATCGGACGATAATTACAAAGTGTATGAAGTGAAAGATGGGCAAATCTACTTTTACGATATTTTGTGTTTTGCTGTTTGCATTACGAAGTTTGTTTACATTTGACTGTAAAATTACGCGTTTTTTACCGTTGTCGATAACGGGAAAATAATGGACCGGCAAAAGTGCTTCTGAGCCAATAAAAGCGCGCCATTTAACCGGAAGTAACCATATAATAATGAGCAATAAACAATTAGAATATTCCAAGCAATATATGCAAAATAATTCATAATGGATCAAATGTACTCAAATATATTATTACGGTCAGTGTTAACGGAAGAAGTTTCGTTAAATAATGTACAGCTTAATTCCAGAAGCGCTGTGTCATTGTACAAAACTGAGCATCAATTGATCTGCGTAAAATGCGGACACAGATGGTGAACGTGGCTAAGTAAACAGACTTTTTTAATCAAATTTGTTGTTTTAAATTTTAAAGTAATATTTACGACTGCTACGTTCACCGTAACAAGAAAGATATAAGAACAAAAGTCCTATAGCTCAACGCTGGAATTCGCATGCGTTTTTTCTTCTAGTGTATGCTTTTTAGCTTCTTGCGATTTTATAATCTTCAGTTCGATGTTTATGATAGCAATTAGAACAAGTGATGCAGACTTGTCAATAGCAGAAAATGACAGATTAGACACTTCTACGTTACCGGAAACTTCCATCACGTAATATAAATCCTGACACGGTTTTTTACATGCACATGAAAAACATGAGACTTAGACGAGATTTGAACTCGCACCTTCGGGATAATAATCCGCCGCTCTAACTTTTGCGCTACCAAGCCCACAGGGATTGGAATCTAAGTCACATGTTTTTTTGTTTTTGTCTATGTCATATGTTTTTCTCGTCTAAGTCACATGTTTTTCATGTGTATGTAAAAACCGTGTTAGGATTTATATTATGTATAATCTTTCTGATGATGGCTTTGGAATAAAGTCAAAACACGGTGCAATCCAGTAGCATCTATTGTGACGAGAACTTCTCGTCCATACGTAGTTTTAAGAGATTTTACTCGTCTCCAATCCATCTGGGCTTGGTAGCGCAACAGGTAGAGCGGCGGACTAGTATCCCGAAGGTGAGAGTTCAAATCTCGTCCAAGTCATTGTTTATCATGTGCATGTAAAAACCGTGTCAGGATTTATATTATGTATATGGAGCTAAATACAAGTAAGAATGATCAGAATTCCTTAAGAAAATGAGTAAAAAGCAGAGAATTGACTGAATTTCAGTGACTTCACTATTCTTATTTAACAATTATCAGAACTCTGTGATGTAAACGTTTTGTCTCCGACAGTGGTTTTTGTCAGCTTAGTTTAATGAGAACCTTTGCAGCTTTACTTCACTAACATGCTACTTCTTAATGCATACTACCTTACAGTTAGTTTATGCCTACCCTTTGTAGGGTGTTTTGTACTATATATTTCAAATGCAAAACAAGATTGTTTTACTCTTAAGTTAATTAATTGTTAATAAGAAATAGGCAATCTTCATTAATTAATTAATTAGAATTGATTAATTACTGTTATTATTCACTATGTGAGCATTCTCGGCTGTGATTGGTCAACTGCCTGCAGATAATTCTCGATATCTGTAGGTTATGACGTCGTAACCTACAGATAATAGTTTCTACAAATATGGCAGCCATTAAAAGCTGGTTTTGAAAACAAATCAAACAACAGCGATGTTTGCCACAGTTTCTAAAAACGATGTGAAAGCTTTTAAATGAAAAGGATGCGGAAAACACTAAAAAAGCGGCGAAGCTGGCTTTGAACACATTTACAACATATTTCAACGAGACGAACTTGAACAAACCGTCTGACAAAAACAAATTAGCGAAGGTTTGAAATATTTTTATATTGATATGTTTTGATAATACTTCCGTGAATAATGCAACAATTATTGAATTCGTGTTTCGCATGATATCAAGAATTATTCAGACCGAGGTCAATGTTAATGCTCAACTTCATCCAATAATTGCTTATTAATCATTAATTAATTATCAATTAATTAACTTCATGAGACATAAAATAAAACATAATCCGAAAAAATACATCTTCTAAACTTAAATTCAAGTTATTAAACAAGACAATTAAAAATGTAATATTTCGGGTTTATTTCAAAACCATCATCAGACAGAATGTCAGTTTTATTAGTAACAAATATTACAGTTTCAATCGTCTTGTTAAATAACTTGGACTTAAGTTTACAAGATGTCCTTTTTTGGTTTATGTTTTTTACTTTACATTCCTTCAGCTTACCATTAATATTGGGAACTACTTCTCCTGTGTTTCCACCGACAATTCGTAAGCTGAGCAAATCTAAACTCAAAGAAACGATATTGAAGAGGATAACCTAAGTTAAAAAAATTGCTAATACCCGCCATTTAAAATCAATCAACACATTCTAGAAACTATTAAGTCGTTGTCCTCTTCACCTCTCCTGACAATCAAAATAGTCGTAGCATTCCTATGTATAGGCAAAATTGTGGACTTGTCCAAAAGCATTTTTCAACTAGAGTACTGTAAATGCTCGATTTAGCACCGCAGCGCTTATTCAATTTTCCAATTCTGAATGCGGCGCTTTAGTTGGAGGGGTGCGAATTAAATAATTTTCAACTAAAGGCTCACACCAAATATTTTAAATTATTTGAATTTGCATAACTTCATTCTCATATAAACGTGATGCTATTGTTGTGACAAATGTTCGCCTGTGCTTTTGATCTGACAAAAAATTTTTGACCTTATAACATCTTACTCTATTGTTCGCATAAAATTATTTAGTATGCTTTGACATGTTATTCAATTATTTGAAAGAACAGTACGGTGCTCCTTTGGTTATTCAAAAACAAATTAAGTTCATGCGTTGAAGAGGTATATGTCCTTCTTTCTGTCGTTATCATCGGCAGGGGCGAATTTAGGAATTTGCAAATTTGCGACACAGAAAAAAAAACACATGCGAATTTAAAGCCCCGCACACCATACGATTTGTATAATCCTGTCAGATTTTCAGTAAAAAGTAGAAATGAAGTTACTATTTTACGATTTATAGTTGTCCTTGCGTACGTGCGTTCGATCGGCTGGCGTGCAAAGATTAAGGTAAGACCTCTAATGTAAACCGCCCCTTAGAGCGCAATATTGCACAGAATAATATTCGTTATAAAGTAAATGGTTTAAACCCAGGAGTATCGTTACATGTTTGTAGATGTAGATCATCCAGGTTGGTATAGTCCTTAGAAGGACTGTTTTTGTTCTTGTTGACTGTGATTCTTTTGACTCTGAAGATGACTACCACTAAGGTTGTCGAAACGTCAGTCAACAATAACAAAAACAGTCTTTCTAAGGACTATACTACGGTGGCCCGTATACGGTGGCTCGTATGTGCCACAGCTTCTGCGTAGACATATGTAGCTGTTGCATACAAATCAAGTTTCTTCATACAAACCCGAGTGTTCTCCGTACAAATATAATGTTGCTCCATGGAAAACGAACTGCTCCACACAAATGTTAATTTTCTGCTTGTTGAAATGCTACTTCTTCAGAAAGGTTGCTAAGAGCAAATAATCCCTTCTCCACGCTGAAATTATCTTTCTCTATACAAATAAACATACCGAACACTCTCTTACCCCCTGGCAAAAATAACACACGTGCACACACTGGACGTTGGGAGGGGGGGGGGAGGCGGTAACCGAACTCAAAACAAGCTCCTACTACACCAACACGAGCAACAAGCGAATGAAACCATAAAGTTGTGTATACAATGCGACGAACATGTTGAAGACAAGTGAAACTTTTGTCCGAGCTGTAGAAGAAACTATTTACAGTAAGTTTTAAATAACGTGTGTAGCAGAAATCCGAGTACATTTTGCTTAATCGTGAAGTTTATTTGCATTATATCAATCTTTGACTTTGTGTTGCACGTGTTCGTTCTATATTAAAGTTTTATGGTTATTTCTTCCAAATATAATTATAAAGCTTGAATTATTATGTTTCAGGTTTTTCAGAGATAAAGCAATATAGTTGCAATGCATCCACGCCTGAAGCACATGCAAAAGCTCGAGCAATTACTTTTGAAGAATTTAAACAAGCAAAAGCAACTAACCGGGTAAAAACCTTACCATCAAGGGGAAAAAAGCAACTTTGCGTGGAAAATTGAAAATACAGATCGCGATAAAGCAGTACGACAAAGATGTTTCCTTAAAAGCCCTAAAAGGAAGAACCCTTCCCTTAACAGTTGATGCTGACATTGATGCACGGCAGTTGTTGCAAGAAGCGATAACCAAACATTCGAAACATTTTCGAACATTTAGTTGTGGGAAGAAGTATCACTTGTTATACTCGGATAACACAGAAGTTAAGCGTCTACGGTCATCTCACAACTTGTTCACACTACAAAAATATAAAGAGGAGTTGGGTAAGCCATTTTCAAGAATACATCTTTATTTGTGTGCTGATGAATGTGTGGGAAGGGCTGAAATGCAGGAGCTTGGACTAAGCAGTGATGATGATCAAATGGAAGCCATATTTTCAACTCCATCTTTTGGCAGTCCTTCCAATCTATCTTGTCATAGGACCCAATCCATTAGTCATATTGCTCAATCAACCAGTACTAATGCCAAATGTGTTATTCTTTCCTATCCACCGTTATCATCTGTGCACCACCACTATCAAGCCGAGCTGAACCACCATTTGATATCCAGGCCCTAGACAATGTAATATTAGTTGAAAGTCATGAGACTCATGATTTAAACAAAGATAGGCATTGTCCAACATTACCTATAAGGAAAACAACCCAGCCCAGCATTTTTCCATTCCTTGCATATGATGATGATAATAATAGCAAAAAAATTCCATGCCCAGTTTATTTTGAAAGATTCGATAAAAATGAAATTGCAAGCCATGCAGATGAGTGTGCAGAAAGATTTGACCCAATTGGTAGAGTTTCTGATAGTGAGAAAGATGATTGTAATGTAGAGAATAATAATGTAGATGCATCTGGAGAAAATGTTGTGTCCATTGTGAATCTCACTATTGCACAAATTAAAAATATCACTTCATCCAAGCTATGTCCAAATATTGACAAAAGTCACCCAAATAAAGTTAATGTAAGGAGAATGTATGCATTTGAAGATTATGTGGAGAAATGTAGAAAACAAAGGGAAAACAATAATTTAAAGAAGATTTACTCTTAAAAGTGACTCTCTTTGGAGAACCTGCGGTGGACGAGGGTGGTCCCTTGCGAGAATTTTTTACAGGTAAACTAAATACTTGCATTGTGTGCATGTTTCTATATTCCATAGCCTGCATATGTCCAGAGACCATATTTATTCGTGTAGAGGGAGGCAGCGCTTGATTACCTAGCATTAACAACCTGTTTTATGTTGTTCAAATTTTAATGAAGGAATGGTGCAGCAAATTCCAGATCCTATGTATTTTTCATGATCTTTCCTTTAAATCAAGCCAGGGCCTTATTTTGCATTTTTATTACAGAATCACTTCATCAGATGAGAAGAAAGTTAATTCTTAATGGTGTGCCTTGTGCCAATATGGGTGCTATGGCAAAAGAAGAATTTAAAGTTGCTGGAGAACTGATGAGCATGACCATTGTACTAGGTGGACCTTCTCCTTGCTTTCTTAAAAAACATATATACAGGTATATTGCAAAAGGCATTGACAATGTGACTGCTGACATTTCAGATGATGTTGTGGAAGATCTGCATCTGAAAAATGTCATTGAAAAGGCATACGATATCTGTATCCATTTGAGTCCTTAACAGTTATACCTATGTACTTTTTACATTTCCAAACATGCATGTTTTTGAATTAATCCAGTTAAAATTTTTGATGATGACGATTCATTCCAGTCAGCATTGATGAGAGATAATGTTTTTGAAATTTTGGGCAAGATTGGTTACAGAGGGGTACCAACCCGAGAGAAACTATTTTCCAGAGATTCTATTTTGTTTATTAGCTATCTAAACAGTTCTAGCAACATATGTACATAGTCTAGATGTGCTACTAAGTAACATATATAATATGGCTGCTGGTAACAATTGTTCCAATGTTGTGGTTATCAATGGACAATGTTTCTTGTCTGATATATGTATATTTTCTAGTAGTGTTGCTGTTTATTTTAGATCTATTGTTGTGTTCGAGTTCAGAAAGTTGATGCCTATGTTAAACCAAATCATCGATGGCCTTCGCTTCTTTGGTACATATGATTTAATAAAAGAATTCCCAGACTGTTTAGAAACTGTCTTTGTGCAGAGTTGTTGTTTCTCATTCACACCAGAAGAATTTCTTGAAGACATCAAAGGAGAATTCAGTGAGAATGGCTCCAATTACAAACAGCAGGAAATAAACATCTTTAAATATTTTCATGATTATGTGGAGGAAAAAAATGAAGAGACAGGTAATGTTGTCAATCACTGTCTAAAATACTTCAAGTACAAGCAAATTAATGCTTAGCATTTTCTGTGATTTCATGAGCTGGTGTTAACTTTTGTTACAGGTGAGGATCAATTTTGATTACCTGCATTACTGCAATTCATAACTGGGTCAAGGAGTGTACCTCCTTTAGGTTTTCCCACAAAATCACTGTTAAATTCAAGCATGGCTGCCAAGATGGGTGTAAATGTAGACCTGTTGCTTCAACATGTGACCTTAGCTTAACTTTACCTGTACACTACCAGCAACTGGAATTTAATTGTGTGATGAGTTCAGCAATGATTGAGTGTGCTGGATTTTGAAGAATTTAGAAGTGGTACACTAGAACAGTTCAACTATTACAAAACCTATTGTACGTACTTTGACAAAAATAAGATGTAGTACATTTATGTTATTTTTGTTGTGCAATGATACATTATTAAGAGGCTACATCCATTAGCTTTTGAAATAAATTGAAAGCCTCTTCTGGGCTTGTGGGATATTGAGTGCCTTCACTTTCCATTAAATGATGAAAATATTGCTGATAATCTTCTTCATAGTTCTGATTTTCATCATCAACTTTCAGTTCCATCTCAGCAATTTGAGCTTCTGACACTCTGTGCAAATTGTTTATACCTCCAGAACGTTCTGGCAAATAAAATAGTACATCTGGCTGTCCAGAAACACTATCATGCCTTGATGGGCGGATAAGATGTGAGTTCCAGCTGGCTTTAACTTTCTGAAGGTCATCATTCAGTACAGCATGAAAACAAAACCAAAGGCATTCCCTTTCAAGGTGATTGCTCATATTTAGCACACCAGAGTTACACATAGCTTTAAAGAAATTTATCCACCAATGGGTTCTCATCTTTCGCAAATGAGACCACCAGTTTTCAATTCATTGATTTCCAGTAGATGTACCATACTTATGTGCTTTTTTTGCACAATATTCATGATAGCCATTAGCTCTAAAAAATTGTTTCATTTTCAGTTCCACAATCTGTTCTGAGCAAAGCTGGGCAACCTTTTAACTGCTTAACAAACTCAAGATATAACCGTGCAGGAGCAGCTGGCGAATTGCTGGATTTCACAACTTGTAACCATAGTACTTTTCGACTGTATCCATCATTTGCACCATGCACAGGGAAGCCAAAGGGCTTAAGCTTGTCATAACCTTTCACAAATAAAGATTGATATGTACTGCTTCTAAAAGACACTTCCTGATAAATATTTTTTGAATGCACACCAGACATTGTACTGATTTTATTTAGTGGAGGAGGGGTGTGATTCTGTACACATCCAGGTGAATTTTTATTGCCAGCAAACGAAACTGGGAAAATGTCAATTGGTTAATATAAATCTCTTAGACTAATCATTTAGCAGTCATTTTCTATTTGTATTTCTACTATTATATATTCCTTAACTCCATTTTTCTCTTACTATCTGCATGCCAGCAGTGATTTGGTCCAGGTGACAAATATATTCTTCTTTTCAACTTTTTGCCTTTCTTGCTTCACTTGCTGCAGGGCTAAGTTCATACAAAATTCTGCAAACCATTTCTCGGGGTGCATGTACAGTATATATTATCCTCAAAGCATGCCAAATGGTCCTGTATCCTGACTGTTCTCCTGCATTTGCCATCTTCATTTTAACCAGTTCCCTTACATATGCTTCATCAACAGATACATTCTTTCGCTTCAGATTATACTCTCTTAGTCGCCTATTGAGTGTTCTAAGACTCATAGATACTCCATGATGTTTTGTCAAGAAGTCAAGTATAACATCATAGGTATAGCCACAGTTGAAGTAAAAAGTAATGGCTTCTCTTATCTGATCTACAACAGGTTGGTTTGCAGCTGCAAAATTAAGAAATACATACTATTTAAATTTTATGCAATTCAAAACTTTCAACAAAATAAAGAGATAGTAACCATAAATTGTACATAGACAATACAATAATGTGAAATTTGTTTTATATATATATGTATAAGACTAATAAAGACATCTATCATTTAGTTGAAACAAACATTAAATAGTAAGATCCAAATGATTAAAATTATTTCGATTTGTACAAACCTACAAGCTGCACAAGCTGATGTCCACATTTGTCGCAAAATCTATAATCGTCTCTGTTAGAAGGGAAACATATTTATAATAATCACATTAGTATATTACCAGTCCACGTGACTACAGTTACGTAATATCGTTTTAATCTCTTCACACTTTTGTAATGTTGATGAGCACACAGTTATTGTTATACAAATAAAATCCATATTAATCACAATGATGTGACTGATCATTTTAATAGGTTATGGGCACAGGACACTCGAAGATGTGCCTGAAGCACAACTGTGTGAGTTTAACGAAAAATATGCGTAAAACATTCATAATATTTATATGAATTTAAGTATGGCGACGTCAACGGATTTGTCGAATTTTTCGATGAAAATCCCGAAGTTGAATGGAGCAAACTACCGAGATTGGGCGTTCAATATGCGTCTTTATCTTGAGAGCATGGATTTGTTTGGTCATGTCGACGGATCGGCTGAAACGCCGACTGAGGATGCGACGGCACAAGTAAGACAAGGGTTTAAGATAGCGTCGAAGAAAGCGTGCACGTATATCTGCTTGTCGGTGGAACCTGAACAACAAATTCATGTAAGAGAAACGCATACTGCAAGGGAAGCCTGGGATGCGCTGAAAAACCAATTCGCTAGAGTCTCCATATTGCAAATAGTGCGATTACGCCAGCAGTACTATTCATGTCGATTCAAGAACGGGGATAATATGTTAGTAGTAAACTAATATATATATATATATATATATCATCGCAGGCTCAAGTTTTTTTATTATAAAATTTATTATGTCTAAAAATAGTCATAATACATTTTATAATAAAAAAACCCGGGGGGATCGCTTTTGGGGTAGTCAGCGTTAGTAAACATAAAAATAGAGAAGGGTGAGCCTGTGATAATATACATATATATATTACAAAAGTGAATAAGAGTAATATAAAATATATAAAAGATTTTATAAAAAAAGATATATATCAAATACAATACAAAATAATTACATTGATGAAAGTCCAAAGTCCAATTTTTGGAATGAAAATATGGAAAGTCCAAAGTCCAATTTATTGATGATACAAATTGTCTCGCTTCAATGCTTTATCCACAATATAAAATCGATAAAAGGACTCATATAGTTCACCAAATTCATTATCCAACCAAAACCACTTAAACCAATCTTCCAATTGATCACAAAGACATGTATGAATACTTGACTTAGTTGGTATGTTACACATTCTAAATTTTGCCAAAGTCCAATTTATTGATGATATAAATTATTTCGCTTTAATACAAGATCCACAAGAAAGACTCTCAAATATAACTCAGTCTTTTCACCAACTTCTTCGTTCCAAAACCAATTAATCCAATCTTCTATTTGTACACAAACGCATGTAAAATTTGTAGAAGATGGTATGTTACATTGTACACACATTTGTAAATGAGGGTTTCTTTTTGTGCTTTGAGTTATTTCTTAAAAAAACGACTTCAAACGATTGCAAACACCAACATATTTATATTCTTTTTGCTTTATCCATAAAAAAAGAATAGGGAACATATTCAACTTCACCTTTATTTGATTTATATGGAAATTGAAAATGTTCATCATCTCCTTCATAATAAAGTTGATTCTGTTGAATTCTTTCTTGTAGATTATGCAACCAATGAACAATATATCCTCTCCAAAGAAATTCATTTGCATTGTAGCTGCAAATACATTTTCCATCGGGATATTTCTTAGAGTGTTTTTCAACATAGTTAATACAGTTCAGTGGTTTAGTATTTTCTCTTGTATTTTTTCTTGACGCATTTATCAGTTTCTTCGACATCGCGCTTCTTTGAACATATGATTATAATGACGTAAAGTCAAAATACGTCTTCAATCGATTGCAAATAGCAATATATTCATCTTCGCGTCTTGATTTATATATAAGTTTCTTTGGCATCATGTAAATAATACCATGAAAGCAAGCCTCACAATGATTATTAGTAAGCAATCATTGTAACGCTTCCTTTTATGGTTTTTTTATTTTTCTTTTTTATAAGTACAAACATTTTTACCCAAATAAATTTATTTTAAATTAATAAAAATCTTTTTTGTATTTTTTCTTACTTTATATCTTTTTCTACTTTTTCATACATTTCTTTTATATTAAACTCAAATTCCATTCTTAGATGATTTATAAATTCATCAATTTTCTCTGTAAGTTTTTCTTCAATTTTTTTTTCTCCATTTATTACTGGTATTATTTTGTTAAATTCAGAAAAACTTTTGAATCTACAGAAGATTCAATTTCACAATAGATACATTTTGTACATGATTGCTTACATCTTTTAGAGGAGAAATATGATGTGAATTAAAATTATTAAATTCACAAAATGATGGTTTTCCATAGGAAATATTTCCAAATCCACCTTTATTTTTGGAAGGGTTATTCACATCATTTTTTTCCATCTTTCTTTATTCAATACCAATGTGGTTATCTTCCCTACATTGATATTAAGGATTTATATACTACACTTTTTTAGTAAATAAATAAAAAAATTTAACCTTTCTTATCTTTTATTGTAAAAATATATTTCTTATTTTTATAAAAAAATTCGAATTTCTCAATTTTTTTCATCATATTTCTTTTTTTCTTTTTTAAAAAAAAATTCGAATTTCTTACCCTTTTTATCACTCTTTTAATGTAAAATTTTCAACAAAAGATTTATTTTTCATTTGAATGTTTTGCTATCTAATTGATAATGGTGAAATCTTCAAATCAAAGTATTACTTTTATATTTGAGCGCGATGAAGATTTTGATGAAGAAAAAGATTTAAGTCAAATTATTATGAAATCAGAATATATATCTAAATTCATTGATGATGGCGGGATGATTATTTTTAACAAAGAAATTGAAGATGGAAGAAAATTTAATTTCAAATTATGCGATGAAGGGATGATAATCAGCGAAAAAGATAGTATTGACATATTTATAGAAAAATTGGAAGACTACTTTCATTATCATGATGAAAAAGAATTTTATAAGCACATTACACAATTGGATTTAATTAAAGTATTTTATAAAAATATTATTGAAAAAATTGTAATAGTAACTATATGATATATATAAGATGGTAAAAGTACCGGATATTGCATAATATAATTTCTTACTGGTAATATGACATTCGTGTACAGAATTATTGTATTAATTGCTGAAATTTCGAAAAAATGGTTGCGGTCTTCAAATGCAAATTTAATATGGATAAAGTATTATATATATCGCCGCAGTCATCAAGCGACAACCAGATTGCTTCAGTTTTTCCAGATGATGTAGAAGATATATTTAAGAAGACGAAGTCTGATTGACATTTGAGTGTTAGATGTTTAGTATCATTTCTTGCTGGTGATAATGGCGGATTGGCGAAGTAGAACTATAGTATTCTTAACTGATGATGACTTTATTTCGAATAAAGTGTTTCTATCTTCAGATGTCATTTTGAGTTGGAAAAAGCAGTGCAGAGTTTTTGATGTTATTGATTAATGTCAAGAAGATAATTTAAGAATGATTTTTGATGCAGCTGAAAAGAAATATATCTTGGAACAAAAATCACTTATTGAAGAATTTATTAAATTATTAAAAAAATATTTGGATGAAAATGATGATAATCATCAACATTTTGAACAAATGAAAGTACTTATGAACAGTAATGTTGAAAAAATAATTTCCTATGTAGCTGAATAGCTGAAGATGTGTGTATATATATAACTTACCTTTCCATGTAAAAACAGATTGATGGAGAAATGTCTCGGATACAGAAGTATCAATGTATGTTTACAAATTGTATACACTCTAAAAAAATTGTTCTTTTTATTTTAAATGTTGTGAAAGATTTTATCCTTGTCATCATTGTCATAATAAAGATCATTTTTGCAATAAAAAAGTCAATCCAAAAGATATTTCCTGGATAATGTGTAATTATTGTGGTTTTGAGCAAGGAATTCAACAATATTGTATCAAGTGTAAGAAAAAGTTGGCTGACTATTTTTGTGACAAATGTAAGATTTACGATGATTATTCGAAAGATCCTTATCATTGTGTAAAATGTGGTGTTTGTAGAGTTAAATTACATAGATCATTTCATTGTGATGCTTGTGGATCGTGTTTCGAAAAGGAAAAGGAAAAATCAATATCATATATGCAAAACGAACATGTTCAATGTATGATATGTTTGGAAGATACATTAACTGGAATCGGAATGTTAAAATGTGGTCACAAAATACATTTTGATTGTTTGACACAATTATTATTACAAGGATTTTCTAACTGTCCGATATGTAGAACTGATTTATTAACACCAACAACCATCCCATCAATTAAGCGAGCATCTTTAAGAACCGTGTCTGGTACAACCTGATACTACCCTCAATAAAATACAAAAACATGAATTTTTTATTATATGAAGTATTATATGAAGTATTTACAAATTGATGTATATAAACGAATTTTAAGACATTTTTCTAAAAAAATACTCCATTGTGTTGTTTAAATTAATTTCTTGGTTGAGTTCTTTTAATTTATCAAGTAATTTTTTTCTTCTCTCAAATAGATCAATTAAAAAATTTGCTTCTTCCTCATTTTTACATATGATATTTCCTTTTATAAGTGAATAAAATTGTCTATTAATACAATTTTGACCGGTGTTAAAAGATAACATATTACAAGAGTATTCAGGATTTTTACCGATTTCGTTGTTGTATTCTTCAAGTTTTTTTTTGGTCGGACGTCCTCTCTTTTTTTTTATACTTTCAGTAGCATCCATTAATTGTCTTTTTTTACCTACCCATTCATTAAGATTATGAGGAGGACTTGTAAATACTAGATTGGGATGAGCAAATACTTGATCTTGATTCATTTGTTCAGGAGGAGGAGATGTATTTCCTTGATTTTGATTCATAGTATTATTATTAGGAGGAGTTGTAAATCCTTGATCTTGATTAAATTCAATGTCTCCAAGTTCTCTTAAAAAAGTGCGCGGTGTGGGGACATTGTAATTTAAGAAAGACATCGTGTTTGATGACATCATACTTGTAGTTGTGATTGGAGACATGATATTCATAAGAGTTGTATTTTTTTTAGTAGGAGAATCTTTTGTTGAATATACATTATTAATTATGGGTAAAGGAGATGATTTTTGAATATTATCATGATAAGTATTCAAAGTGGCTTTGCCATCAATCTTTTCTGCTGTATCTTCATCCGTGGGTTGTGGAGAATCTGGTGATGATGATGCACGATTTTGATTTTCTTCTCGACTTGTCTCAGAATTTGTTTTGTTATTTGTCTCAGTATTTATCCAATTCGTTATGGGTGTTTGTAGAGAAACATATTCATTATTCTCTTGAAATTTATTTTCTTCTTGAAAATGATTTTCTTTTGCTTTTAATGTTTTTCTTTAATTTTTTTATATACATATCGAAGCGATTTTTGTTTCTTTTATCTTTCAAATAAAGTAAAAAATCTTCATATGACACGTTTGATTCCATTTTTTCTTTATAATAAAGAAATTTTTAACGAGCAAGCTCTTATATACTACCCGAATTTGATATAAAAAATTGTATTTCCTTTCATTTAATCTATTTATGGTATGATTACCTTTGGTTGAACTTGCTACATACCCTTGGTTGTACTTGGTACAACCTGATACTATTTTTTGCTTAAATTTAGAATATAACCTTGACTTTGACTTTTCTAGAAGTTACTAATTGAGATGCTTTGCATCAATGAAGAATTGCTACATGTTTTTATTACTATATATGGTCGTTGTATGCATTATAATCTTGAACGCTTCATATTTGCATTGCTTGAATTTTTGGTTTTTAATATTGGCAGTATATAAAAGACCTGTTGTCTGAAATTGTATGCATTGAAGAAATAACGTGTTATATATTTGTTAAGTTTGTTTTATAAAATGGAGTCACAAGGATCAATCGCAAACACATCACACAATTCAAGTCCAAATACATCTGAAGATGAAAGTCCAAACACATCGTATTGGCTCAAAAGAAAATTTTATTATATAGCTGATGATGATGATGATGATGTAAACATCGAACTCAGCGAAAATTATAAAAAATTTCGTGAATTTAGAAAACAAATACTTGACGTGCAGAGTGAATCCGAAGAATTGAAAGAGAAGCTAGCGCAAAATCAAGCAAAAATGAATGAATATTCAAACGAAATTTAATCCTTGAAAGATGAATTGAAAAAGACCCAAGACCAAAATGAAGCAAGGCATATTGAGTATATAAAAGATATTCAAGATTTGCAAGAGGAATGCGATTGTTTAAACAATTCGTTAACTGATTATGAAAAGATAAAAGAAAATACTCAAGTAAAGTTAATATTAGCACAAGCTAAGTTGGATGAAGAACTTCAAAGTGATGAAATATAGTTCATATAACAATTTTAATATAACTCATCAAAAATTTTGTTTAGACGATTAACATGCAGTTGTTTTTCATTGTCAGACATGTCAACATCTAAAAAAATAAATTCTAAATAATCTTTAGATTTTCTTATTACTTTTTCTTTTTCTTCTTTCTTCTTCTTTTGTTTTTATTTGTTCATTAATTTTATATCGTGTTCTAATAGTTCGATGATTTCTTCAAATTGATTTGACTCTTTTTCAATAAACTCTATCATCTCGTCGCAAACCTCTTTCCAAATATGACTGTATATCTTAATATATTTTCTATTGCGTTGTTTATTTTTTTCTTGACGTCTTTTGTATCGTAATACTCTTTCTTTTTGGCATTTTCCCATCTTTTCTTTGTTTGCTTTCACCGTTTTTTCTCACTGTCTTTGCGATAAGTGTATGCTTGCAAGTGAAGTAAACGAAATAAATGCTTGAATTTTATAGATCAAATTTTTGCGCAAATATAACCTTTTGACCCCAGTGAAACATACTGTTGTTGGGTTTACTTGTTTCACATATGTTAAAACTTGCGATTTTTGTCATAACATAAACCGCATCGAGTATTCAATACTTTAATGTGTTGAAAAAAAAATTTGCATTTAGATTTTCTAATAAAACTTATATTTTTGATTTTGTTGAAGCTAGCAGTATCAGAATCCATCATTACCCATGAGATAATTGCTTAATAGATGTCATGACAGCAAATGGATTTTCTTTCAGTTATTATTAGCGTTGTCTAAAATTTACATAATTCTGTTTTGAATTTATTTGTAAAAAAATTGTTTCTTTATATATTAAAACTTGCGTTTTTTTGTCACAACACAAACTGCATCGATTGTTAGTAGTTGAACGTTAAAGTGTGTTTTGCAACACACACGTGTATCATAATGACTTTGACGCCAAACAGGGATTGGTACAATATAATAGATGATAAGGTGCATAAATGTGAGCATCGCATCGACACCCTCAAGGGATTTATAGAACAAATATTAGAGATGATGCACTCTGAATTAAAAGAACAAAATTACGATCAAGTTAAAGTTCATCAATATTTTCGTGTGTGTAAAGATGAAATCAAAGCAATTAAAGAATTACAAAAAGAACGCAAAAATCTGATAAAGTTATACAGAAAATGTTAGAATTTTACTAAATTTTAATACAAATCTCATATTTCGATTTTGTTGAAGATAATAGTTTAATAAATGTGATGACAGCAGCAAACGGACTTTGTTTGAGATATTATTAGTATTCTGTTTTGAATTTAGGTGTGATTCTATGTATTAAACATACTATTTTTGTTATAAGACAATTCGCTTTGTTTATTAAATACATTAAAGCGTGAAAATAATTTTTTGCATCTTTGTTTAACGCAAAATGCATATTTTCGATTTTGTTGAAGTCAGTGTCAGATTGTACCAGTCACAGGTATTGAAGATAATTGCTTAATAGACGTGATGACAGCAAACGGATTTTGTTTAAGATATTATTAGTATTCTGTCTAGTTTATGGTATTCTGTTTTGAATTTAGGTGTGATTCTATGGACAAAAACTTGCGATTTTTGTCACAACACAAATCGCTTTGATTATTAAATATATTAAAGAGGTGAAAACAATTTTTGTATCTTTTTAAAACGTTCATTTTCGATTCTGTTGAAGTCAGTGTCAGATTGTACCAGTCACAGATGTTTAATTGATATTTAATTGATATGATGACAGTAAATGGGTTTGTTTGTGTTCTCGAATGTTCAAGGGCAACTAGCAAACAAAGACACAGTGTATTGAGATGTAGATACGAACGTTCAAGGTGAAACGGAAACAAAGGGTATTTTGTTGTAACGAGAGTATTTAAGAACGCGTAAATATCACAACTGCATCGAAGTTTCTCAAGCTCTGTTGAAGTTATCTTGTTGGAAATCGGTTGGAATCTTGTTGGAAATCGTTAAATCTCTATTTGTTGAGGAGAAACTTGTACTGGTAAGAATTTAATGTTATTTCCTTTATTTACGAGCTAATTTTTAATATCACAATTGCATTAACGTTTCTCTAGTTACGTTAAAGTCTGTTTTACTTGAGAGTCTTCCAAATGCGTTTATTTACGAGCTAGTTTTAATAACGCAATTGTATTTTCTAGTTACGTTAAAAATCTGTTTATTGGAAAGCGATATATTAAAGAAACAGATTATATCGTGAGTAAATTTGGCTTTGGTGAAATTTAGAATGTGTAATGTATCAACTAAGTCAAGATTTTATTCATGTCTTTGTTTACAAATGAAAGATTGGCTTAATTGGTTTTGGGACGATGAATATGGTGAAAAGTTTGAATGCTTTTCCGATTCTTTATTGTGGATGATGTATTGAAGCGAGACAATTTGTATTATCAGTAAATTGGTTTTTGAACTTTCCATATTATTATTTAAAATTGGACTTCGGACTTTCATCAATGTAATTATTTTGTATTGTATTTGAAATATATCTTTTTTTATGAAATATACTTGTTTCTTCCAAATACTATACCAAAGGACTATACGTTGTTCGAAATAAAGTTAAGAATTTTATAGTATTTGTTTTTATTCATGAACTAATTTCTTTTCTCTAGCTACGCTAAAGTCTGTTTATTGACGACTCTTCCAAATACTATCGCAAAGACTTTACGAACCAATTTGTTAATATCACAATTTCATAAGTGCTTTTCTAGCTACGCTAAAGTCGGTTTATTGGAGGACTACACGTTGTTTGAAATAAAGGTAGGAATTTAATATTATTTACTTTTACTTACGAAGTATGATATTATTTATGGAAAAAATTATAGATGATCACACGGTATAGAAAACAGTTAATGGATCATTTGAAAGAGTATTTGCGTCACACTGATGAAATAACATAATGGCTTTTTATTATAAAATGTTATTTTAAAGATGTATATCAATTACCCACAGAATTTTTATTGCGGATGAAAAAACAATTTATTATAAAAGTTAGACAAGATGAAAAGAACTTTTATGATGTTAAAGATCTAGATAAAGTTTTAAGTATTTTTATTTGCATAATGCAAAGAATCAGGGTACGGGTTTTAAAAAAGTATAAGAGATTTTCATGTTAATTTTTTTGCTAGAAAAAAATTATGGATATTTCGAAAAAAATAGAGTTATGAACTTATTTGAAGAACTATGCGAAAGTAAATTTCAGAACTGTCAAAAGTGCTATTATTGCGTAAGGTTCAAGTTAACCTTAGCAAAATTAATACTGGACTATATTGAAGCTGATTTCTTCCATTTTATTCGTGGAAAGATACAAAGAAAGGATCATTTTCCAATTAAAGACAAATTTGTATTAAAAATATTGAAAAAAGGAAATATGGATTGTACTTTATTGAGCCCGAATGGGTTGTTGAATAAAATTTATGCGGATTTAAAAAGACGGAAATAATGATATTGAAGAAGAAGAATGACAATGATAAAATTGATTTTAATAAAAAAAGGTCAGAAAAGAAAAATATATCTGACAAAAAGCTATGAAGCGAGTTAAACTAAATTAATGATACTTTTTTATTAGTAATTTTTTGGAAATTGAATAATGGAAAAACATTATATCAAAAGTCATGTGCTGTTATAGATCATAATGGATATATTTTTGTCGTGTAGGACATTTTGGTGGACATACTTGTAATTTTTATTATAAGCAATATAAACCCAGAGTTGATATTAACTCTAACTATACAATGTATATAAATGAATATGCTATTAAAAATCAATTGTTTCATTTTTAAATGGTTTTTTTTTTGTTGTTTTATTAGTATTTTTTGCAGATAACATAGTGACAAAGAAATTGGTTATATTTGATACCGTTTTTGTGTATTTTACCCATTACATAACCTCGAAAGAATTAACGTTTATTATAAATTTTTATAGTTCAACGATATGGATTTTTATCTATTCAAGTATTTGCCATTTTATTGAAGGAATATCCTGGATCCATTGTTATATCCGTTGCATTTTGTATGCAGTTATTTATTAAAATTGAAAAGAACCCTTCACTAATGAAAGTGCTTAAAATTAAACCAACTGTAGAAGATTTAAAATATTCGCTTTATTTTAAATCTTTTTCAAATGATGAAAAATTCAAATCCGTCTACAAAATGTAGATTTCATTGAATTTCTATATGGAACAGTAGGGATAATACGTTGTTGGGAGAATGAAAATACCGAACATCTTTATTTAATTTCGACTTATTGGTTACCCAAAGTTTATATGCAACATAAAAATATTATTATTTAATGAAAATTTTTGTTGCAGATATCATTATTTTAATGTAGATAAACAAACGAATAAAATTTTATATGATTATTTCAACATTTATTTGCATGATTCTCAGGTTGTAAAAAAAGATAGTTTTCATTTAGGTTTAGAGTGTAATACGTTATATAGATATTTTTTCAACATGTTAGTGATGTAAAATTTATATATCTTGTAAAAATTTTTAATACAATTGAAAAATAAAATTGAAAAATGTAAATAAAGATGTAATTTATAATTTTTAATAGAAAACGAAATTTATACGGATTATGCACGACATATATTATCTTGTAAATATTGTAATATATTGTTTGATGATTTTATAACTTTACTTGTTATAAAATGTAAACAATTAGAAAAACTAATTTTACATTAACAACACGTAGTTTTTTAACGTTTGAACAATTGGGATTAATATTTGATAGCGATCCTAATTTTCATACGTCAACTTGTGATGATATTTTATTAATTTTAAAAAAAATGGACTTGATAGATACGAATTATTTTTTCAAATTTTAATGGAAATAATTAATTAAATACAAATTTTCTATTTTTCTATTTTCATTCATCATTGTCTTTAAATATCCACTTCCTTTTGTTTTTTTTTTATTGATCCTCTTATACAATAATTTTTCCTTTTTCTTTTCCTTTTACACATTTTTGTTTCATCAGAAAAAATTATTTAATTTATTAAAATATTTTTTAACAACTCCACCGGTTATAGCTGGAACAATACCCTTTAATGCCAATCCTGCTAGTCCACCAATAATTCCTCCTTTTTGTGCTTTTTTCTATATTTTCTTTTTTTAATTCTTTTTCGTTTTCTTTTATACATTTTTTATTTTTATTTTTAAAAAAAGAATAAATAAGTAAAATAAATAGTAAGCAAATTCAATAAATATATGCATGGAAAGCAATATCTGTTTATTTATGCAGAAGTAGTACAATTGTTATAACATATATATAGATTTTTTTACAAAATCACATTTTAAATTTCTGAAATAATATTTTTTAAAATTACAAAAAATGGGAGACGTCAAAGAGGAGGAGACGACAAAAGGAGGATTTATTAAATTTTCTAAAATTCGCAATACACTTAAATCTGGATTTAAAAAAGCATTAAGTAAAAAACATTTAGCGTTAAAATCTGCAAAAGCTGCCAGAGCTATAGCAAAATCAGGAATACTGGGTTCTAAAGCAAAAAAATTTGTAAATTCACCCTTAATGGATAAAGCATTTGAAATTGCAAATAATCAATTGGGTAAAGGTGCATATAGAGGTCAGATGTATGTAAGGGGTAAAAGAAGAAGAGGTCAAAAAGGAGGAATATTACCATTGTTAGCACCAATATTGGGGTCGATATTTTAGTTGAAATCAATTTGTGTACTTAATTAATTAATTAAAAAAACATTTATGTAAAAATATGTTTTATTCAATAAAAAATATTATTTATTTACAAAATATTTTACTTTTTTTTTTTTTCCAATATTCTTTACCATAATTAGTAAATATTTCTTGGTGTGGTTTAATGTTTTTTGATGATTTTAAGAAATAATTAAATTTTTTCCCAAGTAAAAACGAGTTGTTTTAAAGCGTGAGCCTCGAGCATCATTTGCATATCTTGGTGCGCCATCAGTTGTTTCATTAGCATCAACATACTTTCCTTTATCGCAAATTGCGTATTCTGCTAAACCATCACCATATTTTCTTATTATTTGATTTGAGGTAAGATGTTTTCTAGTATAATTTGCAATTTTTTTGTTTTTCGGAATTGTTTTTTGGTATGCAAATAATCCTTTACACCCGTTTGAAATTTTTGAAGTTTTAATTCTTAAATTAAAATTTTTTCCCTAGTGAATCCAACATAAATTGGTCATTGAAGTTTTTTTTCGACATCTTACATTTTTTAGGGTAATTCCATCACATTGTTGTACTTTTCGTATACTTTGTTTCATTTTTTAGTAAATTAATCTTATTCCAGCATAAAATTCAATATTTGTTTCAATATATTCAATTAATTTCTCAATTTTAAAACATATTTCAGAATGATTTGACTCGAGATTATATATTTCTTTTTTTAAAAAAAGAAAATTCTTTTTTAATGAATTGACATCATAATACCTTACAGAATTATCATCATTATTATCTGATCTCCAATCTTGAATTGATTGTTGAAATAAGAAAAGTGAGAATAAAATACATTTATCATTATCCAATATTTGATAGGTACCATTATTACTAGCTATTTCATTATTTTTTATTTTTTATTTTTCATTTTCATTTAAGAATAAATGAACTTCTATATAACATAGTGTTTCTCCAGCCATTATATTAATTAATTTTATCAATGGGTAATTCTATGTGTAAACCATCCAACGATACACCGCTTATAAAGTTAAATCTAAACTGCATGTGTATAAAAGGTTCCGAAAATGAAATTAATTATCATGATAATGTAGACGGTGAAGAAAAAATAAAGGATAAAGAAAATAATAAAGAAAAAAATAAAAAGGAAAAAGCCAATCCATGTGAAAACGGAAAAATGAAGAAGAAATTGAAGAAGAAAGAAGAATAAAAATGAAAATTATTTTGAATGATGAAATAAAGAAAATAGTTAGTATATTTTATTCAAAAATTGGTGAAAAAAATGAATACATCAAAAAAAATAAAAAATTAATTGGTTTACAAGATAAAAATACCATTTTTACTTTAAATGGTGAAGTTAAGGATCACATATATCAAATTTTTATAAAAAAAACAATTTCAACAATTTACCAGATTTTTTGAAACAATTTTCAAAAATATTACAATATTTGCTCAATATAGCAAAATTAGCCGTAAACTCTGAGAATGATTTAAATAGATTTTTTTTCGAAAAAGCTCCGTTAGAACCTTTTTCGACATCTTTATTACCTTTAAAGGAATTTACTATACAGAGATTATTAGATACTTTTGAACATAATTTACAAAGTAATATTTCAGAATTTTTAAATAATGACTGGGAAACTAATGTATGTCTTATGATTGTTCCACATCAATATAAAAATGAGAAAATCTCATTTAGGAAAAAAAAGACCAATTCGGAAAAACAAAACAAAAAACTTATTTATAATTTAAATCCTGATGATGATAGTAGGGGGGGTGGTAAAACAAATCGTCCAGTATTGAAACATCAAAGAGAAGTTAGAAATGGTATATTGCAAATTAAGTGTGACAAATTGCAAACTCAAGTTAAAATTGTTGTTTTGCTGTGGCTGTATTAGTTGGAAAAATGTTTATTAATAATGATGAGAAACTAACTATTTTTAAAAAATTTAAATAAAACAGTTGATGAAATAATTACTGTAGACGAAGTTAAATCATTTTATAAAGAAGCTAAATTATCAGAAGGAAGTGTTGCCATTAACCAATTAAATTTAGTTTACGAAAACTACTTAAAAAGATAATTTTCATTTGGTGATTTTTCTAAAGATAAATTAGATACAATAATTTATGACTCAAGAGTGAGTAATCATGATTCCTTTCACATAGTGATAAAATTATTTTTTATGGTTAAATGATTCCCACTATGACTTAATCTTAAATCCTAAACTTTTTCTAATTTAAAATTGGATTTATTTTGCTTTAAATGCATGCATTATTTGAAATTTGACGAGTATGCGGATTCTCATATTTGTAAAATGAAGACACATGTTTAAAATGTTATTCAAACTGTAAAAAGAAGCAAATTTTTCTATTCAATGCACCGAATGTAATATAATTTTAAATCATCAGATTGTTTCCGGAAACATTTGTTTAATAAATTGTTTAAAAATAAGAATAGTATTAAAGTCACACCATGTCAAAAATTTTTTTGTAATACATGTAATAAAATTGTTCCAAGATTTTTCTTTGTTAAAAAAATAAGGTTGTTTTACATGATTGTCAAAAAACATATTGTGCTCATTGTAGAAAATATTTGGACAAACAACATAAATGTCATATCAAACCCTTAGAATTTAATAAGTATAAGTCTACACCAACGTTATTTTTCTTTGATTTTGAAACAAAACAGATGAAAATAATTTAATGATACCATTCTATTGTGTTGTTCAAAAGTATGTCGTAAATGTGAAAAATTCCATTTCATAAAAATTTTGAGTATTTTTTACCCGATATGGATTATATTACTGACTTATCAATTGACCCCGTTGACTGTTGTGGTTATCGTCAATTTGTCTTTGATTGTAATAATGATGATGTAACATCACGATTAGCTCAGTTTATGTTAGAACAAAAAATTCTGTTTGGGTTGCACATAATGGTGGTAGATTTGATACAATATTTTTATTAAAATACTTATTGACAGAAAAAAATTTAATTCCGGAAACTGTTATGAACGGGAATAAAATTTTATCTTTAAAAATAAAAGAAATTAATCTGCAAATTATTGATAGTTATTCATTTTATCATGAAATTAGCAGACTTTCCAAAATCACTTGAAATTGATAACATTGTAAAGGATATCACCCATACAAATTTTTGATCTGACGTATAGGGAAATATGATTGATAAAAATACTTTGATATTTCAGAAGATGATAAAACGATTTTAACACATGGTATGACAAACAATGTGAAAAGAATACGTATTTCGAGATGCAATTTATTATTATTGTAGTAATGATGTTAATATTCTAAGGCTTGGATGTATAAAATTTTCAAATTTAATCTACAACATTACAAATATTTTGCCTTTTACGATACAACATGCATAACAATTGCTGGTTTAACATTAAAAATATTTAGAAGTAATTATTTACAAGATGATAAAATTGCACAAATTCCATCATTCGGGTACAGGGTAATACCATGCAAAGTTTAATAGCATTATGTTGGTTGAGTGAAGTTAAATCAGAATTAGATGAAATGGATTATACTTTAGAATACAAACTATCCATTAATGGAGAAAGAAAAATTCTAGGTAGATTTGTTGATGGGTATTGTGAAGAAAACAATACTGTATATCAATTTCACGGATGTTTTTTCCACGAATGTAATAAATGCTTTAATAATGATGATTATAATACATTGAAAAAAGAAAAAAAGTATTTTTTAAGAATGCAAACAAAACAGTTTTCAAAACAACTAATTGAAAATAATTATAATGTAGTCGAAATGTGGGAATGTGAATATTTAAAAGATAAAAATATTAGTGAAATAAAAAGTAGGAAAGAGGAATTTTTAATGTATTACCGTTGCATCCACGTGATGCATTATATGGTGGTAGAACATCCCTTCATGTTTATATTATGAAGTGAAGGAAAATGAAAAGGTTAAATATATTGACTTTACGTCATTATACCCATATGTTCAAAAAAAGTATGAATATCCTTTAAATCATCCTGCAATATATTTAGAGGAAGAATGTTCAAATATTGATGTCGGTGGTGTGTTTGGGTTAATTAAATGCTGTATATTACCCCTACTACACTTTTATTTCCTGTTTTACCCTCACGCATTGATAATAAATTGATATTTACACTGTGTTACACTTGTGCTATGGAAAAAAATAATCAAAAATGTAATCATAATGATGATGAGAGAGCATTAAGGGGTACATGGTCTAGTGTTGAAATAAATAAAGCTATTGAATGTGGTTATAGAATAATTAAAATATATGAAATTTATCAATATAAAAATAAGGGTAAAATTTTCGGGGGATTTGTAGACAACTATATGAAAATGAAACAAGAAAATAGTGGCATTCCTAAAGAATGTTATAATGAGGATGAAACTGTTAATGAAGAAAAATTAAATGAATTTATATTAGATTATTATGAACACGAAGGAATTCAATTAGATAGAAGTAATATTAAGAAAAATATATGTATTCGTACCATTGTTAAAATGATTTTAAATTCATTATGGGGAAAGTTTGCACAAAATGATAATGCAGTTACAGTATCATTTATCAATAACTTATATGATCTATTGTATTTAGCAAACAATCATACTAACGAATTAACTTCTTTAAATATCGTGTCTTCGGATATTTTAAGAACAACACATAAAAAAAATGAAACATGTTCGTCAATTTTACCCAATCGTAATGTTGTTATTGCTTCTTTTGTAACAAGTTATGCAAGATTAGAGCTTTTGAATGTATTACATAAGCTGCAAGACAAAGTTTTATATTATGATACCGATTCAATAATTTACATTAGTGTTGATGGAAATGATATTAAAACGGGTAATTACCTAGGTGACCTTACTAACGAATTAAAAAATGGTGAATATATTAAATCATTTTGTTCTACGGGACCAAAAGTTATTCTTTTAAAACAGATAAAAATAATGAAATAGTGCATGCAAAAGGATTTTCTTTAAAGGGTGATGGGAAAAGAAAAATAACATTTGATTCGATAAATGAGTGTGTAAAAGATAATGAAAAATAATTGAAGTAATTTATAAAGAAAAATATCACGTGATAACCAACAAAATGTATTTTTAAACGAAGAAGTGAAAAAGTTTGCATTCACTTTTGATAAACGTATAGTATTAGATAATTTTTACAATTCCTTATGGTTATTTTTAGATTGAAAATATGATATATAAACCAGTTGTAAAATTTCAACATCCTTTTATGATGACTATTTGTGGACCATCACAATGTGGAAAAACACATTTTATAAAAGAATTGATAAAATTTAATGATGAAATCTTTGAACCCCTTTTACAAAACTTTTATATTATTACTCGTCTAGTTATCAAGAAATGTTTGACGAAATAAAATCTATTATTAATGAACAAAAAAAATACAGCCCTGCAAAATTACGAATTTATCAAATGCAAATTACACATACCCTCTGTAACTGACATAAAACAAAAATTAGGAAATCAAACATTAATAATACTGGACGATTTGATGATTAATGCAACGGATAATAAAGATAATACAAAAAAATTGGATGAAATTGCTACACGAGACTGTCATCATGAGGATTTTTCTATCATATTTACATGTCAAAATTTAAATTACGGAAATACAAAATTAAGAACAGCTAGAACAAATAGTCAATACATTATTGTATTCAATAATGTAGGAGATAATAGGAATTTAAAAACATTATTGTTTAATAAGGGTTTATCAAAAAAATTTCATGGAATGTTTAATAGACGATATGAATGAGAATGATCATGGTTATATTGTTTTCGACAATCATATAAAAAGTAAACATAATGTAAGAATTAGGAAAGATATTTTTCCCAATGAACTGACAACAATATATGATGTAAATATTTAATTTTATTTCTGAAATATATTTTTTATTAAATAAAGATAGTTCTTTTCGCTAAATGACTTGTATAAATAGAGAGTAAATTTTCAAATTATGTATAATACTTCTAATGAAAACATCTTATTTTAAAAAAAATGATTGTAACTTTTTTGAGCATAATTACACTATTCCCATTTTTCAATTTTGGTGTGAATTTGATGTGTTTGAAGATATAGTAAGTAAAACAGGAAAAGAAAATTTAGAAGTCCCATTTGTCAATGAAAGGGACGAAGAGATATATATTGATGAAAACTTTGTCACGAAAGTTTGGAGGTACTTTCTTAAAAATTCATTGATTCCTGAACGAGGTAAACATGTTGTTTAAATGTGATGAAAAGATTTGAATTGCTTTCTTAAATATTTATTTTTTCTAAAGTTCTAAGCAAGCCTGATTTAAGAATTACCGAACTTCGTGTTTCATATAAAGATTTTGAAGAAGAAGAAAAAGAAAAGTGATGGTTGTCATAGTATTTTACAAGAACGATTATGAAAAAGTATGCTTTTACATTGGATGAAGTTGTATTCTCGCTATTTATCAGAGTATTCATGATGCATCCCGGTTTCAATGATTATACAATTGATGAACTTTATGTTATGAAAGAGTTTGTTGAAAAGTTTTGGAAATTATGTATTAGACATGGATATGTATCCAAAGATATTGACGTAATTCCTGATAAAATGACAACAATATAATTTTACTTTTTAAATATATTTTTATAACTACAACATATTTGAGTATTTTTCTTCTAATTTTTACATTTTCTTGCATACACTTTTTTAATTCTTGGAAAAAACATTTTAGATAAACTTAACAATTTTTTATCATTTTCTAAAGTCGAATTATGAATAATTACATTTAAAATATTCATTTTTAAACATTTTTATAACAAAAAAAACAAACACCAAAACCCACAAGTAGTTGTATTAATATTTTGACGTCTTTTATAAGAAAATATTTCAAAATTTAATTTTTATCAGTTGCAAATTTTTTCCATCTTTTATTTTTATAATGTTCTGGAGTTAATTCAAAACTATTGAAAAAATATAAATTTTCCCCAATTTTCCACGCTGCTACCCAAAGTTGACCTGTTTTATCACTAGTATCTGTATTCCATATCCATCCACCTTCTTTAACATCTATTTTCGGGTAATAATCAGCTGGAAAAACGCCTTTGAATTTTTTTTTATAATTTTATTATTACCCCCCAAATTTATTAAATTATCAGTTGTTAAAAACTTTCCCAACATACATTTTATATCCATTTTTTTATACATCAAATGTTTTATTTTCTCTCAATGTTTTTCTTCGAGAAAAACTAGAAAAATGGTGGGGTGTAGAACTCCCTAAATTTAAAGACGGTTCAGGAGTTAATAATGGTGGTATACGTGTAGATGGCGATGTTGAAGCAGGAGATAGTAGTGATGGAGGAGTAGATAAAATAGGTATTTGTGAACTTCGTCTTCTAGTATTGCTTGCATCAGAATTTATATACATCTCCTTAATTTTATTATTTTTAATATATGAAACTGGCATTCCTTTTCTTTTTAACTCAGGTAAAATAGATCTTAATTCATGTTCTTTGAGATTTAATGTTTTTCTATTAGATATTAAATCATTTACTAAATCAAAGTAGGTAAAATTAAATTTCTTCCCATTTATTTTTAAGTCTTTTTGTTTATGCCTTGATTATTAAAAAATCTTGAAATTAAATTGTGATGTTGTGCTTTTGAACCCCTTGTTATTATTGGTGTTTTAAACGAAGTACCCCCCCATCTATATTTAAAGTATCACCATCATCCATTATATCATCTGTATCTACAACGTCCTCGTTTTCAGCTCGTCTTAAATCACTCGCTTTATTCAAAAAATTAATTAAATTTCCTTTTCTTTTACTTTTTCTTTCTTTTTTTAATATATTATATGCTTTTATTACTTCATGTCTTTTTGTATTATTAGCTATCCCATTAATTAAATTATCTTCCTCACGTCTTCTCTTCAATTCTGCTAATAATTTATTTATTTGACTTGTGTCAACAAGACCAAATTTCTCAACACTATCATTTACCATTATTTTTAATTATGTTATAAGCATCTTCTAATAAGTACCCTGTTTGAACATCTTCACATAATAAATGTTTTATATCGTCACTATGTTTTTGTTTTAAACTTCTTAATAACATTTTCTTATGAAATGGATTTATTTCTTCATGCAAAATTATTTTATCATTTAAAATATTTTTAAAATAAAAATCAAATTTTAAATATATTCTTATTTTTAATTAATTTTATTCTATTTTCTACTCTAGAATTAATAAATAATTTCAAACTTGGAATAATGTTATTTTGTTCACTTTTTTTCTTTTGTTTTGAAAATTCGACTAATTTGACAATTGCTTTTAAAACCTCTTCATTTAAAATATTTTCTTCATCATCATCATCTTCATCTTTATAATCATTATCATCATCATCAAAATCATATTCATTATAATCATCATCATCAGAATCAAATTTTTCTTCATCAAATTTATTTTTTTCTTTAATTAAATTCTCTTCGTCTTTAACAATTTTTTCTCCATTTTCTTTATTATCTTCATTTTCCATATCATATTTTCCCCATTCATTTACATTTTCTTTATCATCTAATATAAATAATTAGGATTTATTACTGGATCAACGTGTATAATTTGTTTTTTTAATGGAAAATCAATATCGATTACTTTTAAAGTTTTTCTTTTTAAATTTTTTTTCTTTCTCTTTAATTTATATAATTTTTTTGTTCTTATAATGTTGAATACACAACAATAATAACAAAATTACAATCGATATTCAAAATATATATTAATTTTATATCCATAATTCATTTGATTTCTAAATTCTCTAAAAATTATCATCGTGTGTGCTTCAGTTAATTCTGATTTTAAATTAATATCAAATCCAAAAACCCCTGTGTTCTGACCCGATAAAACTTTGGTGAAATTATCTTGATTAGGAGATAAATCAAATGCGATAATTCCACATTCAGACTTAAATCGGGCGTAATCAAAAATCATTTTTTCATTTTTTTTATTTAAAATTTTCTTTAAATTCCAATATGCTTCTTTTCGCCCGCGATACTCATGTGTTACTGCACGATTAGTACGTGCACAACAATAACGGAAATTCAATAATTGATATAAGTGACAATTGAGTTGATATGATCCATTAAATCTTGTGTTTTTTTGAAAAACTATAAAAACTCTTGATGGTAAACCCCCAGTGAATACATCATAACAGTTGATTGCTTGGGATCCAATAGGAAGAGTTTTTGTAACAACTCTCATATTATTTACAAAATAATGACACTCTTTATTTTCTTGTATCAGTTTATTATTTATGGCTCTACTCAATTGTTCATTTGGTTTAAACATTCTAGTATTTATCTTAAAATCTTTAAGATGAATATCATAATTTTGAGGATTAGCAGCAGCTAATCCCATCAAATAATTTTTTTTATCTGCTCTTGCAAATTGAAATTTCAAATCACTAGCTGATGTAATCCATGTTGTTTTACCATATCCATTTATCAAAGTCATATCAAGTTGGTCTATAATTTTGCAAGTCTTATTATTTATAAGCTTTACTCGTGCATTTTCCCATTTACATCAGCTCGATCATTATTATTCGTATTTCCGCAATTTTATCTACTACATCCATTTTTCCACTTCCATCCAATATATCTAGATTTACAGCCCTAAATCGCCACGTGATTCATATGGTGTATATAAAATATTTTTAAATATGAAATTCTATTATACTGATTAGTAATGTTATTTACTAAAACATCATTAATATATAAATTTATATTACACCACATGTTAGTTAGAGGTCTTGGATAAACGCATATGTTTAAATTATTAAATAAAGTACCACCAGCCATTAATTTTATTCTACCACTCATATCAAAGTCATCAGTTCTCAAAAACCATATTCGGATTTTGACATTATACATTCGAATTTTTTGCATAAGGTTCGTCAGGTTCGGGATTTAAATAAATAGGTCTAAATTCTAAAATGTGTGATTTCGAGGAACTGGTTGAAATAAATTTAAATTACTGCTTACAACATGATCATTTTATCAATTTCATTTTCACTAACGCTTGCCATTTTTTATTATTTTGTTAGTTAGAAGTTCACACTACCAACAAAAGATATAAAATGAAATGATAATTTTTAATAGCTTATAAATATATATATATTTACAAGAAATTTAATTTATTTCTGCAAAAATTCAATAAATCATCATCAATTCTCTTTCTTTTTCTCTTTGGAAAATCTTTTTATTTTCCTTTTCTTTCTCTTTTACAGTATATTCTGATAATTGTTTTTAATAAATTATTAAGTGCGACATCAGTTAAACCCGTAGGTGGACAAATTCCTTTTTTCAGTGATAGAACTAGATTTATATTTTATATAATTAAAATGTGGATTACAATATTTCATTCCATTACCCTCTAATACATTTTCATAATATTTATACAAATCATTTTTCTTTCTTCATTCATTTTTTCTTCAAATTTTAAGTCCAGAAATATATCTAGTTCTTCGTCGGTGATATAGTTATTATCTGAATCATCGTACTCCAATTCAAATAATATATATTTTGAAAATAGAATCGAAGGAGCTTTTTCATATTCCATTATTTGCATTGATTGCAAATTAAAATTAGCAACAGCATCTAATTTGGCTAATCCTCCATTTAAATATAAAAAAAATTTTTTATGCATTAATAAAAAAATTTAATATTATTCGTTCGTTATCAGTATTTTTATACTATCTGGTATACAATTTTTCACATTAGTTAAATCACCAAGATCTGGTATTTTTGTACATTTCCACTTGTATTATTAGTAAAAAAATCATATGGAATAACTGAATAGATATTTAATTTAAATCCTCCTTTTTTGAAATTTTTTGGTTTTAAACTCTTTATTCGATATAAAATTTTATTATTTTTACTAATTCCTGATAAATTAAATGGATATAATATATCTATATCTGGCCAAAAAAAATTTCGAGATAAAGCATGATTATGATTAGGTATTTTAATAGGACGTAACTTAATTTCCATTTTTTTTCAATCAATTTGGCATTCCAACGTTATATTTCCAGAATCAAACGGTATATAGTTGCCCTGATGATCCAACACTTTTATAGTTAAATCTTTAATAAATGAAGAAATTAATTGTTTTTTTATAATTGGAGGATTGTACACAAACAAGTCGTCTCCACTTTCATCTGCATAATGTAAAGGGACAATACATAACAATTCACTTCTTGAATCACCAACAATTTCACTATCAATTTTATCACAATATATAAACATTTTATTTAACCCAATTGTCTCATCAGGAAGATATGGACAATGAAATAATTTAATTTTTTAAAATTTACGTTCGCTAGAATCAAATCCAGAATCAAATGTATATTTTATTTCTTCTTTATCCAACCCCAACATAAAACTTAATTTTTTGAAAAGTCAATTTAAATTCCAAGGTATTATTTCCTGTAGCATAATCAATATATTCTATTTTGTTCATTACGGGTTGTGTCCAAATATAATTTTAAAATCATATTTTTACCATTTTGATATAAGATTCTTTTCCTGACCATAGTAACAAGTATATTCATTTGTTAAAATTATATTATTTTTTCCATTTTTATTATTAAAAAAAACATTAAAATCGTTTAAATAATCATTTAAAAGCGCTAAAATTTTTTTATTGTTATATATTCCAGATGGTATTTTAATTCTTGGTAAATTAAACTTCAAAATTGGATATAAGCTTTTATCTATATTTTTAGTGGTATCATCCGTTTGAATAAAGTATTTTGAAAATTTTAATTCCAATTCACACCAGCATTCATCTTCATTAATATTTTTGCTGTTTTGGATAAAAACATTTAACACAGATATGTATTTTTATTATTTATTGCATCAATTTGACCTGGTAATGTTGTGGTAAAATGATTAATATAATTTTTTCACCATTTTATTATTAACATTACTAATTAATGTAATATTTTTCATTTTTTAAACCTTTTTTAATTCTTCACGATAAAACTTCCCTTCAATTTCCTCACCGCTGTTATCACAAAGCTTATTAGTAACAGGATCCAACAACAAAACTTTATTTATATAAAAATCTCATTAACCCACTGTCTTAAACTTTCCTTTTCAAAAATGTTAGTTTTAATTCTTGAAATTTGCACTTTAAATTTTTATCCCTTTTTTTTGTATAAAATATTAGACAGTCTTTTTATGTAATTTTTTTTCCACCTAAATAGACATCATATGGTGAAAGATTATCGGAAAGTAATCCGCGATGAGGAGATTCGTTATATCTTTCCACAATTAAATGTAAGTATTTTTTATAATTAAAAATTTTTTTTTCACTTCTCGTTTGCAACAAGTCAATAGTTCTTTTAATCATCTATTTTATTGTTCGTGTAAATCTTTCAGCATGAGTAGCTTTAATTTCACGATTATAGGTATTATAAATTGTAAAATTATATTTTTTTGATAATTCTTTTCGAATCCTTTGAAATTCACTTCCCTCGTCCGATATTATTTTTTTAGGAAATTCATTTTCTTTCAATAAAATATCTTCAAATTTTTTCATAACATTTTTACTAGATTTATTTTGTAATAAACGAACAAATGCATATCTTGAATAAACATCGACTACACATAACAAATATCGCAAATTATCATTATATCTTGCCAAATCTTTCATTTCAGCTAAATCAATACTCCACAAATCATTTTTTTTCCATACATTTATATTTAATCGATTATATTTTTTCTTTTTCTTTTGATACAAATTATATATATTTTGTTCATTATCTTCTAAATGTTCACCTTTTAATAATCTTGCGGCTTTTTTTATAAAATCGTCATTAATTAAATTAGTCTTCTTCTTCGTTCTCCTCATCGTCATCATTTACAATCGTTGGAAGAGGATGGTGATAATCAAGCACTGAAAGAAAAATGTCATTATATATTCTTTCGATTTCATCATTTCCATATTTTTTATAAATTTCTACAAAATCATATTTCTTTCCATTTTTCCTCTAAAATTTCATTCATAATTTCACTATGATAAACAACGCAATCATATATTGAAATATCCAATTTATTAGAAAAGTCTTTCAACATATAAATAGCTTTAATTACATTATCAATTTCAATGTCATTACCATTTTCAATATCATTTCCATTTTCATTCATTTTTTTTTTCTTGAAACGGTTTTTGACATTTCTTTTTTACTTTTTTTTTCTTTAACTTCCTTTCCTTTGGTTGTTTTTTCTTCTTCACTTTTTAATAAATCACGACAAGATGCAACAAATTCTCGCAATTTTTGTGATATAGATTTTAAGTCGTCATCTTTTCGAAATACACTTTGTAAAATTCATCCGTCCAATCAATCATCGAAATATCATTTAGATCGCTTGGTTTGAAACATTCATCCCACTCATCATTATCATCATCAACACAAATAGTTACACTTTCATCAACAGTACGAGATGATTTTTGTGTTTTTAAAATAAGTTTTCCTGATTCACGTTCCAAAATAACACGTTTTCGTTAGATGAAAACAAAACTTCATACAAATCTTCACCTTCATCTTTATTAGCAATTTTATTCAACACATGCTTGCAAATTCATTTGCAATTCGTCTTTACAACACAACCCATCATTGTATGGAGAGTAAACAGATTTTGAAAAAAAACATAACTTACTAAAACGATTAAAACTGCATACTTTATTTCCAAGGATTGCTTTCCCATTAGTATAACTTTGTAAAACCGTTACCAAATCTCTAAAAGTTTTTTTATAAATGGTAAACTCTTGAGCCATTTGTTTTATCTTTTCCTTAAAAAAAAAACTTATATCGATGTGTTGTTTGATGTGTTGTTTGAAATCAAATGATACAAAACATGAAAAATAAAATGAATATATACCCTACAAAATCGACAATTTTTTTTTTACAAAAATCAACAAATTTTTTACAAAATTATCAACAAATGTTTTTCATTAATCCCATTCCATTTTGTTATATTAATAATTGGTCCCTTAAAAAATATAATTCTTTACCAATATTTTTTCTATATATTTTGTTCATTTATATAAATATTATTATAGTCTCTGAGATATGATTTATATTTTAAAATAAAATTATAAATTTTTTTGATCAGTAATTTTCAACTCGTTATTCTTTGATAAAAGTCAACAATATAATTTTTAGAAAAATTTTTAAAAATTTTCGTCGAATTGAAACAAATAAATTCCATTAAAATAACAATGAATTAAATTATTCCCATTCATCATCACCACCAATACAGATAGTTCCTTCTTCTAACAAATACGTATTTTCATAAATTCCTGTATCTCCAGAATTTTCTTTTCTTGGTATTTTATCTCTTTCATAAATTCGTCTTCAATAATATAGCAGTGATAACAAATATACCATGATAAAAGTATTGAAAAAAATAATAATGTCATTAGAAATGTTGTAATCATTTCATTTACGACCAATTCCATCAAATAAAATCTTTAGTTCCTTGATATTTTCTTCCAATATCTTTATCCTGCTATTAAAAAATTCCACTTTCGTTGAATGTATTTCGTTCAATTTAAGAAGAATACAACCAGATATAAGTAAAAGACAAATGTAGGAATCATCCATTTCTCCGTTCTTATTGCTCTTTATATAAACACCCAAACATAAATTAAAATAATAAAAATAATACATAACATAAACAAAAAACAATTATAAATAGCATCAGCATCATCATGATTATTTTCCATTTTCATTGAATAATTTTTTTCTTCTTCAATCAATTTCTCTAATTCAATAATTTTATTTTCTTTATCTTTTATGATAATATCTTGCTCTTTAATCTTGTGGATAAGAGTTTCAATCTCTACATTCAGTTTTTCAACATCTAATTTTAAAGCAATCACTTCTTGAGAGTTTTCCTCAATTGTATTCAAAAAAAATAAAATATAATCCCTGTAAAACTGTTGTTTATTCACATTCATCATCAATTGAATTGATAGTTATAAAATATTCATAAGGAAAATTTTTCCAAATAAATTCATGATAAAAATGATCATATTCCAAAACTTCGATTGTTGCTTTATATGCTAGATTTAAAGTTATTAATTCACCATTTTCTTTTTCTAATTTTTTTAATCTTGAGACTAATAAATGGTTTTGTTCTTGAACCCTTCCAAATTTTTCTGCATCATGTTCATAATTTTGAATATAATGCAATTTTTTTCTTAAAATTTTATTTTCATTTTGAATATCTTTACATATTTTTTTAATGCAACAAGCGTAAAACTTTCGTTAACATCATCCATCTCAAATTAAAAATTATAATAAAATTTTCTTCTTAATACAGTTATGAGTATATATATGTATTAATCGACTACTAAGACATCGTCTTTGTCTTCAAGTTTTTTTAACAATGATTTATTTATATCAATCAATTCATTTTTTTTCACATAAAGATTTATTTACTATTTTCATTTCTTCAATAGTTAGAAATAATGTTTCTTCTCTTTCCACAAAATCTTTATTCTTTTCTTCAGCAATTCGAAGTCTTTCTTCTAAATCCTTTATCTTTTGTTCTGTTATTTTTTCCAACACGTAATTTGTGATTTGAACTTGATTACTATAATTTTCAAGCGATATTTCAGCTATAATTTTTTATCTTTTCTCTTTCTTTAACAGCTTCAAAATATTCGTCAAAAAGTATTGATTAGTCTCACGAGATAAATCAAAAATCTATTCATATATCCAAAACTCTCTCATTATCCATATTTAAAATATTTTATCTTCTCTAATAATTTCTTCATTGAATTTAAACCATGTCTTTTTTGTTTAAAAATCCAAGCGTTCTCTTTATATATACCAGTATCGTCTATAGATTGCATACATATTTTGAAATAATCATATTGTTCATCATTTTTATGGTAAATTGTATAAAAATATTCGTTGGTTAAAACACTATCTACAAGTAAAAAGTTCTCATCCATTTTTGTTCATGTCTTCATTTGTTCGTTCATCTTTATACGTAGGATCAGAAAAACCAAAAGGTAGATAAATTTGATTTTTTTCATTTTTCTTGAGTGTATTCACATACATTTGAGAATAACTTCCAACAATATTAGAGAATTTCAAATCTCTCCATGCCATTTTTTTAAATCATTATATAAATCAGAAGAAACAAACAAAGCGTTTAACAAATCGATATATCCATGAATTAATGAACATAAAGTAACTTCATTTTCTAACACCACTTCTTTAAAAATTTTTCTCTCTCTTTCTTCTTCCTCGTAAGCTTTATTTATTCTTTCCAAAGTTTCAGAAGGGATAGATGCCATTGATATCTTTATATACAATATACAAACCAAAACTTCATACAACGATACTATTGATATGATTGAATAGTAAATTTCACAACATATGTTTATAACAACAACCAACCAAGCAAATAAATACTTCGTTATCTACATTTTTCTTTAAAAACAAATTGTGTTCATTTTCTTCATATTTATTCAAGTCGAAAACCACCTCTTCGTTTTTTTCTTCATTATACCATGGTGTATTTCTTAAATCATTGTACAAATCTTCATTCTTCAAAATATATCTAATAATCCGAATATAATCATGAATAGAAGAAACTAATTTCTCATTACAAACAATCATATCTTTTAAAAAGTCTTTCCTTTTTTTTCGGGTATTTTTTCCCATTCAGAAAGATATGTTTGTGCTCGTTGTAAATTTTGTTCCATATTATATCAATAGAGTTAAAAGCAACAACAAAAAGAACACACTTATATATAAAATAAAATGAGTAAAATTTATGAATTTTTAACTTAATTTAATTGTAGTAAATGTATATATATCTATTTTTTACCAAATAATTATAAATATGTTAGTGAATTAACTTTTAATGAATTTATTACTTACCATATAAATCATATTGAATACGAAAAAAAATAAATAAAAAAATTCAAAAAAGAATTTAAAAAATGGAAAAAAGAAAAAACACTTTATATTATCAAAAAATTTTATAAAAGTGTAAACTTACTATTTTTTATTCATTTACTAAATAGGTAGGGTATAAAAAACTTAAGTGAAAATGTCTATTGGTAATATAAAGATAATATATAGAGATCTATTTTATAACTATTGCTTTTCTTGTAAAGCGTGTCAAAAATATAAAATTCATCATAATTTATACTCATTTCCAAGTCAATTACAACATATTCATTTTCATGCTGACAATTGTTGCACAGAAAACAAAAAAGAAAAAGAATATTTTGCAAAGAAACTAGAAATAGTTGACGAAGATATAAAGAAACTGAATTCTAATAGAGAAATAAATAAAATCATTATACCATATGATCACATCTTTAAGCTGTATATGAAATTACATTATAAATATTGTTTTAATTGTTCATTTTGTCAAACTCATAATATTAAATTATTGTGTTATGGATGTTCGCCATTATCAATTGAAGAATCTATCAAGTATCACGCAGAGTTTTGCTGTGAAGGAAACGAAAATTTAAAGAAAAAAATTGAAAAAGAAATTGAATTTATCGAAAAAAAAAGAAAGAAGGAAAAAATAAAAACATGATAGTTTATTGTAATAATTTGCGTACAGATTAAATTGCAAACTTTATTCATTTTCATACTGACATTTAATGGAAAATGCCTGATTTATTTTGGAAAAAATGGATGAAAACAAAAAATAGTATTGCGAATGAAAGATATAGAAAATTATTTTATAAATATTGTTTTTATTGTAAAGAATGTCAAAGATATCAAATGGAAGCTTTATATAGCACTTCATTACCAAAAAATCCAACATATTGTGTTTTTCATCATTTGTATGTTTGCTGTAAAGAAAAAGAAGAAATAAAAAAATTGAGGAAGAAATTATTTTTATTGAAGAAGTTAGGAAAGAAAAAACTTAAAATCAATATGTCATATAACACATACCATACAAGCAAAATCAATACAGAATACAGCAAATTGTTTTATAAATATTGTTATCATTGCAAAATATGTTTTGATTACGAAATTGATTTGAGTTTGAAAATTTACCAACACCAACTGCAGCAGAAAGTATTGATTATCATGCAAACGTTTGCTGTAAAGACAAAAAGAATTAAAAAGAAAAATTGAAGAAGAAATTCAATCGATAAAAGAAGAAGAAAAAAAGAGGAAAATAAAAGATATGTTAAGAAAGAAATTAAAGAAAAAAAAGAAAGAAAAACACATTATTTTATTTTTCTTTTTTTTAAGAAATTTAAATTATTGAATGGAACAAAATAAAAGTGATTATTTTCTTGAAAATAAAAGTGATAATTTTCTTAAAAAGGAAAGATATAAAAAATTATTTTATAAATATTGTTTTATTGTAAAAATGTCAAAGATCTCAAAACTTTTAAATAACGCATCATTACCAGTATACCCATCAGATTGTATTTTTATCATACATATACTTGCTGTAAAGAAAAGAAAGAATTACAAAAAAAATTGAAAAAGTTAATTTTATTCATAAAGAAAGAAATTATACAACGGTAAGATAATGTTATTAACAAAACTCAAATCAGAATATATTCATTTTAACCAAAGTTTGTTGTATTACAGAAAGAAAATACAAAAAAAGAAAAAATGAATGAAAATATTGATATAAAAACAAGACTACAAGAAATATCTTTATTTATAAAACAACAAATATTTTACTGCAAAAAGAAATAAAAGAAATAAATGATATGATAACAAAAGGAAAAGAAAATTTTTACATTCTTACAAATTACTTGATAAAATTAATGAATTAGAAAAAAAAGATAAAAATGTTTTATCTGAAAAATCAACATCTGATGAAGCAACTGGATTATCTGGTAAATCTAGTGCTCAAAAAACATTTAATTTACTTTGTAAAGGAGAAAAACCAGAAGCATTTAGTGAAGGTAAAAAAACATTTGATTTACCCAGTAAGGAGGAAAATCTATTAACATTCGGTGGATCTTGTCAATCAAAATTTGGTTTTGTGCTCAATGGTTCATGGCCTCATGATCAACCTAGTGGATTATTTTAAAAAAATTTTTTTAATATAACATTTTAAATTGTAAAAACATGTAATAAATTGTTTTTCTTGAATAAAATTGTTTTGCAATTTTTTACATTTTTTTTTCATTTTTTTACATTATTAAATTTATTTTTTTACAATTTTTTTCAACTTTTTTCAATTTTTTACAATAAATTTCATTTTTTTACAATTTCCTCTATATTTATACTTTTTTCTATATCTAGTTGTATCATAAATATTCAATCACTCAAAGACAGAAGATGTCTTTCAAAAGTAGAATTAATTCAATTATTCAAGATCTGAAATTTTTTTGGAAATATGATGGTCAATACTTGTTTATGACAAGTCTTCTTCATATTGGATTTTTTTTCTGTCTTCATAAAGTAACAACGTGTTTGGTTCAGCCTGCTAATATTGGTGTTTGTGATTAAATTTATCTCCACTTTTTTTGGTAAGCATATTTTAATTTTTATTATTTATTAACATTATGACACTTACTTGTTTATCATCATTTTTTTAGAAAAAATTTTATTAAATATTAGAATGTGTGACATACGAACGAAGTCTGGTTTTTATCCATATCTTTGTATGCTGATGAAAAGTTGGTTTAAGTAGTATTGGTCCGATAATGAATTTGGTGAACTATATGAATCCTTTTATCGATTTTATATTGTGGATAAAGCATTGAAGCGAGACAATTTGTATCATCAATAAATTGGACTTTGGACTTTCCATATTTTCATTCCAAAAATTGGACTTTGGACTTTCATCCATGTAATTATTTTGTATTGTATTTGAAAAATATCTTTTTTTATAAAATCTTCTTGTTTATATATTTTCTATTACTCTTATTCACTTTTCTAATATATATATGTATATTATCACAGGCTCACCCTTCTCTATTTTTATGTTTACTACCGCTGACTGCCCCAAAAACGATCCCCCCGTTTTTTTATTATAAAATGTATTATGACTATTTTTAGACATAATACATTTTATAATAAAAAAACTTGAGCCTGCGATGATATATATATATATATATATATATATATATATATATATATATTAGTTAACTATTATGTTGGATCATATTAATAACATGAAGTCTTCACACGACCAGCTGAGAGAAATGGGAATTCAACATGACGATGAAGAACTAGCAATGACCTTACTCTCGAGTTTACCGGACAACTTTAAGCCACTTATCACTGCATTGGATGCAGTGGGAGAAGACAGTTTGACTTTTCAAAAGGTGAAAGGAATGCTATTAAATGATGCTGACAGAGTTGCTGATTTGAACAAGGTCGAAGATGCTTATACAACACATCGATATTTTAAAGGGAGAGAAAAGAAATCAAAGGAGCAATGCAAGAAAGAAAATTATAGTAAACACACATTTCGAGGAATTTGCCACAACTGTAAGAATAGAGGACACCTTGCAAGAGATAGCCCACAACGCAAGAATTACAACTCTGGAAATTCAAACAGAGAAAACAGAACAGCTTATCATGCTGAGGTATAGTAGAATGAAGCAAGAGATGATGATGAAATAGCATTATTTACAAGTGGTAATAGTAAAAGATACGGCTGGATCATAGACTCTGGCGCTACCCAACATATGACATTTGAGGTAAATAATCTATCTGATTATTTTGAATTCAAGCAGCCATGTAAAGTTAATTTAGGAGATGATCGAGTGATTTTTGCTTATGGAAAGGGCACATACAGGTTATGCACTAATCTAAAAGGGAAAAGCCAAAGAATTGCATTGAAAAGTGTTCTCCATTTACCTGATTTAAAAAGGAACTTGTTATCAGTTCAAGCAATGATTAAACTGGGAGCAACTGTTGTTTTTAAAGATGATGAATGTACAATTTCTGAAGATTCAAGGTTTCTGGGAATTGGAGAAATGCAAGGAAAGTTGTATATGCTTAAAGTTATTCAAAGAGAATATGTGCATGTTGCTGAGAACAATCCCAAAATGGAGTTATGGCATTGTCGATTTGGACATTTGGGAAAGGATAATTTGTCTAAACTAGTCAATAATGATATGGTGACAGGAATGGTGAGTTCAAAAGATGAAGATATGTCAGACGTGTGTGAAGCATTTATAATGGGGAAACAGTGCCATGCACCGTTTCCTAAAAGAAGTTTCAATCGTGCGACTGAATTGTTTGAAATAATCCACAGTGACGTTTGTGGCCCAATGAATGTCAAATCGTATGGAAAATTTCAGTATTTTGTGACATTCATAGACAATTATTCACGATACACGCAAGTATATTTTCTTAAAGGTAAAAATGAAGTGTTGGAAAAATTTCAACAGTTTGTCAATGAAACAGAAAATCGTGGTAAAAGAATCAAAGTCTTCGTTCGGACAACGGTGGAGAGTATTGTTCAAGAGAATTTGGTGATTATTTGAAGTCAAAAGGAATAACCCACCAAACAACAGTTCCATATTGTCCTGAACAAAACGGCACCGCTGAAAGGTTGAATGTACAGAATCTAGTTTACGTCATGCAGGTATGCCAAAAGAATTTTGGGCGGAAGCATTGAATACCGCTGTATACATTCGCAACCGTAGCCCGTAGTCATCAAATGAAATTACACCATTCGAGATGGTTCATGGTGAAAAGCCAAACGTATCGCATCTAAGAGTTTTTGGATGTATTGTATATATGCATATCCCTGATGCTAAAAGAAGTAAATTAGATAAGAAATCAGCTAAATGTGTATTCGTTGGATATCTGGAAAACATCAAAGGATATAAACTATACAATCTCGAAAAGAAAGCATTTTCTCGCAGTCGAGATGTCATATTTGAAGAATGGAAATTTCACGAATGCAAGTCCAAGGACAGTTCTGAGTTTGACCGCAAGAATGATGATAATAAGACTACTGAAATCGAGGCAATTATCAATACAGAAAACCGTACGGGAGAAATTACAAATGAAGTAGATCATCCTGAAGATAATGTTCCAATACCATGTAATGGTCCAGTGGGAGCCACGTATGAAGATAACTTTCTAAGAGATGTGGTAAATATCAATCCACGACGTGAAAGGCGACCACCACAAAGATTTAATGACAAATTATATAATTGCAGAGAAGATTTAACCGCAGATATTTATTGGCCAAGTACTATCGCTGAAGCATGGAATGGAAAGAACAGTAACGAATGGAAGAAATCTACAGAGTTGGAATACAAATCATTAATCGAGAATGATACGTGGGATCTTGTACCACCACCCAAAAAGAAAAATGTGATTTTTAGTAAGTGGGTGTTTAAAATCCGATGGAACAGTCCAAAGATTTAAAGGTAGACTGGTAGCACAAGGCTACACTCAATCACCAGGTATAGATTATGAAGAAGTGTTCGCACCTGTTGTAAGATATACTTCGATAAGATCGTTACTTGCAGTTGCCACAATTTGTGACTGGGAAGTCCACCAAGTCGATGTTAAAACTGCATTCTTACAAGGAAATCTGGAAGAGGAGATTTATATGAAACAACCCGATGGATTTGTTGATAAAGAACGACCAGGTTACGTTTTAGATTAAAGAAAAGTATATATGGGCTTAAACAAGCGGCGAGATGCTGGAATAACGCGATTAACACTTATCTGTTATCAATTGATTATACGAAATGCACTGCTGATCCCTGCATCTACATCAAATCAGTGAAGTCTAAAGATCGTACAATTAAGTTCGTAATTGTAGCGATATATGTTGATGATATGATGTTCTTTTCAAATGATGTTTAGATGTTGCAACAAGAAAGAAAGCGATGGCAATGAAATTTCAAATTGAAGATTTAGGAGAGCTGCACCACATCCTTGGAATGACAATTTTAAGAAATCGAGGATCACGAACAATGTCTATTACTCAAACAAATTATTTAGAAGGTGTGCTCAAGAAGTTTGAGATGGATAATTGTAAGTCTGTTTCAACACCCTTGGAAACAGGAAAGAAGTATGAAAAATTGTCAGATGAAAATGAATCATTTGATAGACGAACCTATCAAAAAGCAATTGGTTGTTTAACGTACGCAGCAACAATCAGTAGACCAGATTTGTCCACAGCCGTCAGCATACTGTCTAAGTTTATGTCTAATCCTAGTATACAGCATTGGAAAGGAGTGAAGCGAGTATTTCGTTACATTAAAGGAGCACTGAATTATGGCTTGGTTTATACTGCTAAAAATGCAAGCACGATTTTGACAGGATATTCGGATGCAGATTGGGTAAGAGACATTACAACTCGACGTTCAACAACAGGATACGTTTTTCAAGTACAAGGTAACACAGTAAGTTGGTGTAGTAAACGGAGGCAGAGTACATTGCTCTGAGTACTAATAGTCAGGAAGGGATTTGGTTAAGAAGATTGCTGGAAAATATTTCAAAGAAACAAGATTGCCCCACCATCCTATAAAAAAGATAATCAAGGAACGATTGAGTTAACTAAGAATCCAAAATTTCATAATAGAACAAAGCATATCAATATATCGTATCATTGCGTCAGAGAGCAAGTTGAGAAAAAGAACATTACTATCAAGTATTGTAGAACTGAAGATATGTTAGCGGATGTAATGACTAAAGGATTAACAAAAATCATTTTGAAAAATGTAGAAGCAAACTGGGACTTTTGGAAGTTTAAGAACGACGAAGTATATTATCTATGAACACTATTAGTTAAAATTTATTAAATATACTATGATTATTAAGTGGGAGTGTTAGAGGGGAAACATATTTATAATAATCACATTAGTATATTACCAGTCCGCGTGACTACAGTTACGTAATATCGTTTTCGCTCTCTTCATACTTTGTTATGTTGATGAACACACTGTTATTGTTATACAAATAAAATCCATATTAATCACAATGATGTGACTGATCATTTTAATAGTCTCGACATATGTTAAGGCTATTTTCGCAATTGATCAATTTAGCAGGTCATTTATACATCTTTTATTTCTTAACTGGTACCAGTTATCGCCAAACTACAGTCAGTTGACAAATTAAAAATCAGTAATTAGGAGCACTTACCCTCCCCCCCCTCGACGTTGAGTGTGTGCACGTGTGTTATTTTTGCCAGGGGGTAAGAAAGAGAGTGTTCGGTATGTTTATTTGTATAGACAAAGACAATTTCAGCGTGGAGAAGGGATTATTTGCTCTTAGCAACCTTTCTTTAAGTGTGGAGAAGTAGCATTTCAACAAGCAGAAGTTAACATTTGCGTGGAGCAGTTCGTTTTCCATAGAGTACATTATATTCGTACGGAGAACACTCGGGTTTGTACGGAGAAACTTGATTTGAATGTAACAGCTACATATTTCTACGCCGAAGCTGTGGCACAAACGGGCCACCGTACCTATACCAACCTGGACGATCTACATCTACAAACATGTAGTATTCGTTGTATTATTTACATTGTTCTTAATTGTCGCCTTTCGCCTGCAATTTTCAGTAAATCAAAATTAACGTTGCACTAAAATGTAAACCAGTCAAACGCGTCGAGCGCGTCGAACGTCCTCAATGAGTCAACGACAAATAGATAGCTGTAGGGTAGATTTGAATAATATATACTTATTTCATGATATACTATTAACCGAGCCGAGGACTCGAGCTTGGACCCAGTGTCGCAAATTTGCAAACCATTCAGAAGCCGACTCGTCGCGCATAAATAATTCTTGATATCCAATTTAAACCAATTTAATATTTGTTTTATTATTCATTTTAACTAACGGAACTATTATTAAAGCATATTAATGTAAAATATTTTTGAAACCTTCGCTAATTTGTTTTTGTCAGACAGTTTATTCATTTTCGTCTTGTTTAAAATTTTTGTAATATGTTCAAAGCCAGCTTCGCCGCATTTTTAGTGTTTTCTCATCAAATGTACATTTAATTTGATCGAAGGAATGCCTTTAACTTGACTGTTGGGGCTGATCCAACTATGCAGCCTTTAATAATAGAATTCCCAAACTATTTTAATTAATAGTTGAATTTAAGCTTTCGATCTACTAGAAAATTGCTGTTCCTTGGTATAACAATAAATTTCAGATGCGCAGGAATTTTTGTTACAGTCAAACTTTTCTATTAATCTATTTTTTAATACCTTGTGAGTGTCAAATTAACAACATTTCTCGTTGCATACGAGTTGTAATTCTTGATTTGTTAACTGCTGGTAAGTATAGAACTCAGCATGACTTCAACCATGAACTTTAAATCGAATGTATATATATTTGAATATGTACAACAAACACAAATCATGATTATCCAAAGCGCTTGCGACATATTTCGATGTTGACAGGAAAGAACGTTTGGCTCCAAGAGCACATTCAATTGTGTACAAGTAGAAATAAAGACTTCCTTAGAACTCTGCATCAACTTCGTAGAAAATTGGAACTTTAAATTTTCTATGTTTCCTATGAAAATTAGAGATTTTTAGCCCGTGACATCCTACCCGCGAATCGCTACTCTAAGTTACACAATTCGCAAATAATACCTAACTTTGGAGGCAAAATTTGTGAACTTATGTCGGTCCGTTTATATGCAAGAAATTTTCGAACTACGCAATAAAAAAGGAGAGGGCTTAAACTGGTAATATAAAGAGTTCAAGGTCCGCATTCAAGCTACAGTAAAATATTTAAATTTGATCAGTTGTCTCAAAGCAAACATCTGTGCCTTGTAAGTTTTGTTTGTGTAATTAATGTACTTGATAATATCATTGGTAACAGTGGTGGTGTAAAACCGCATGAAATTCATTAAGACGGTCGATTCTATGTCCTTCCAGCAAAGTTTGTGTGATACTAAAATACATGTCGTCACAAAACAATTTTGCCATTTCCGATTGAGTATTAGACTAGATACACAAGTTCTTCTTTTAAATGATAATAGGTTTATTAGTAGGTGCATTTATAAACGTATACGCGTCATAATTCACTGTAAAAATCCAATCATCACAAATCGAACATCTACATTTCAAATCAAGCAACGTACACAATTCAAAACGAGCAAACATTCAAAACAAATACTCGCAACTCAAAGCATTACTCCAATGGAGCATAAAATCTTCACATCGAACGTGCGTTACAGACCATAGAAGGTCAAAGTTTTAGGATTCTATAGAGTGTTTGCACCTACGTTCAATAAGAGCTAACAATTTCAACTGCTGTATACTTTTACTTTTAAAAATAAATCGAACAATTTGAAATCAAATATACACCGGAAATCATATACCGACTCAACGCCGTAAATTGATGCTGTGTCAATACTTGGAATAGAAGTATGACCTGTTATATTTCTTTGTCTATTTTACTTGGTAAAAGGAGATAAAATCCTCCATTTTTTATATTCTACATATATATTTAAGCTTTGTGTATAAATGTTGTAAATATAAGTATGTGAGAGATTGATTGAAAGAAGACATCCTATTTCATAATTTCAAAGAAGCAGTTTGTTTTAGACCAGAGTTTGCAGTGACCTTGATCATCAATTATAGTAATGACCGTTTGAAACCAGTGGCGGATACAGGCCAATCGTTTACCTCCCTCAAAGTAGCATTACTATGAGTGCTCGTTTTAGCGCCGCAGCGTTGTAACTTTTTTTGATCGTAAGAGCAGCGCGGTAACAGGGGGCGGCGCTTAAAAGAAGCAGTGGCAAAACAAGGATTTCGGATTAAAGAAGCACTTAATATAATCAATAATTTTGACTGTTTCGCTCAATATCAGAGCTCATCAGCATGCCTAGGCATGCTTCTAAAAAGCAGCCAGACATGGACAGTCTACTTGACTGCCATTTAGTTAAATGGTTGCGAAACTTTGCCTTAATGATGCTATTATTTTAAGTTTCTTGTTTTCATGTTTGATGTTTGATTGTTGTTAATAATGACTATACGAACTTTAATCTTGTGTTATCCATAGCAAATCTGTCGATAACTTCTGACGTTTCGGGCACAATTTCTTGATGAACTCTCATCATGGCCAAACCGTTTAGACGCTCTGAAACCATCGTACTTCGCTTATAATTTTTCAGTTCGCGCAAAACTGAGAAAGAGCGTTCGCATTCACAAGATGTGATAGTAAGGGTTCCAAGAATACGAAGAATAATTTTGATGTTTTCAAAGCTTTCAAATTTTAAAGCTTTTAAAGTTGCTGAAATTGAGTCTGTAATGGTTCCTTCGTAATCAACCCAATAAGTTTCCCAAAGCAAAATCTCTGAGTCCAAAGCCAATGGATTGGGTAGGTCATCGTGATAAAAATTGGAAACAACTTTGAATTTTTCTTTCCAATTCATGCCATTGTTAAGAAGAGAAATCATTTTATATGGTACAATGCTAAGCCCATTGTACACATTAACGCTATCAGTATTGAAACGAGCTTTCAACGCAGAGTTTAGGTGGTCAACAAGTGGAATAGAAAAAATTCTTTTATAGTACTCAGATGTAGTTTTATAGGGACATTAGCTCGTGTTGTCTGTCTTCCCACTGTCCTTGGCTTTGCTTCATCAATATCTAATTCTCGAGCCAGTGCGAGACTCTTCATACCATGTATCGTGATACTTATCAATGGAATTCCTAACATTAACAACAAAAGTTTTCAACGATGTAATAAGATGTAAACCATCCATAATGTCAATACTCTTCCCTTGAAGAAGCTGAGTAACACCAATTGTAGAATCAAACACATTTCTACAAATAACCAGGGCAACAACAAAATCAAACTTTTCCAAAAGATCAAGAAGTTCAGAGGCATCCGAAGAAACATTGAGACTGTGATCTTTATCTACATTTTTCTTCATTTCTCTCAACGTTTTAAAACAGGAATAAGAAGCTGCTGGAAAGTATCTAAGCCGTCGATTCTCTCAACCCACCTAGTTCGACACACATCTATTAATTTCTTTTTCCTACCGGCTGATAAAGAACCATGAAGGTCAATATTCTTTTCTAAAGGTATTTGTCGTGTAGGGGAAATATTAAAAAAATCAGAAACTTTTTTAACTCTATTGAGCATCGATTTTACATCCATTATATTAATAGACTCACAAATCGCTAAATTTAATCTGTGGCTGTAGCAATGGGTAAAAAGAGCCTTATCATTCAAACGACGCAAATGAGCAGCCATCCCATTAATATGACCAGCAACAGCACCTGCCCCATCATATCCCTGTCCTCTACAATCAGCAATAGAAAGACCAAGGTTGCCTAAAGCATCAAGAACAACCTTAGCAAGCTGTTCACCTTTTAAGCCCCATTTACAAGGAAGAAATCCAACAAACTCCTCCCTAATATCCATATTTTGGTCGATAAAACGCAAAACAAGAGACATCTGTTCAGTATTTGAGATGTCTCGAGCCTCATCAGCAATTACAGAGTAGAACCTGCTTGCTTTTAAGTCAGAAATGATTTTATCTGTTATTACTTCACCACAGCATTTAATAAGCTTGTTCTGGGAAGTTTTAGAAATATACGTCTGATTCCTACCACATGAGTTCAGATGGTCCTCTAACACCTTGTCCCCAGCACGCACTCTAAAATTAAGAAGTTCAACAAAATTCCCAACACCACCTGCAGAAAAATTACCAGTTTCAGGATGATAGTGCCCATCATCACGATGACCTCTAACGGCTAAGCCCAAACGACCACATGTTAAGACCGTATCGGTAATTGAACTTAATTTAGCCCGGTTACCTTCAACTTCTTTCTTAACCTTAGAATCAATAATAACATTAATGCCTTTTGTTTTACCAGACATGTTAGATTTGAAGGCAGAATAAACTGGAAAAGTAGAAGCATGCAAACCATTCAAACCATGAAAACTCATTTTGCCAGCACTCTCTTTGCCATCATGACGTTTTAGCATTTTGGATGCATCTGTCCAACGACGAAGTGGCTGAGAGAATAGGTTGGAAATTTTGAGGCCTTATCTTTAAAATTATCACCAAAAGGACACATGGCAAACAAAACCCCATCCAAGGATGGAGAATAACATAACCATTCATACCTTTCTAACCAATCATAACGAAAAGATCTTCCATTCGTTTTTGGGAATTCAAAATTTTCATCTGGTCTATAAACATTTACTATGAGATTGTAAATTTCCCCATCGCTCATGCCTTTTCTTTTTTCTCTGAAAGTTGCAACATCAAAATTAAGGGGAATATGACAGTCAACAAGAGAAGAAGCCTCACTAAATGACACTATTTTATCAGAAGGGGGTTTTTTGTAGCAAGTTGCATCAAGAGAAGAAGACTTGTCAATAGATAAGGTGCTAAGGCTAGACTTATCAGTTTTAAAATTACTGTTAGAAGGTTTATCAATGCAAGACAGCTGGAAGAATCGCTTAATATCTTGGTGTTCTTGTAGAGAAGAGTTGTCAGGATGCTTGCGCTTTTTGTTACACACTTTATGTTTTTCATTTTTTGTTGAGCAAAGAAGAGGAACATAATGGTTTGGCAAAAAGCTCTCGCCAGACTTAACCTTGCCTTCATAGCAGAATAATATGTGAACAGCAACATCCTTCACAATTGCTTCATTTGCCAAGCGAGGGTTTACATGTCTATTAAAAAGTAATTTGGGTCTTATGTCCCCACAATCTGGATAATAAGTAAATATTTCATTACCAATAACTGATGATAAGCCCAGAATACACAAGAAAGGTGACCAGGTACCATCATAACAATTTAAAATAGCTTCTTGCTTAATTAAATCCTCATTCTTTAAGCCGGAATCTAAACATGAGGCCGATACTGATAATGGCAAAAGATTAACAAGACTAAGGTCATGGTGCTCAGTCACTGCCAAAGAAAATGCAGGATGTTTATTGTAAAAATCACAATGAAGGTATAGCTCAAGGGAAGTCAGTATTCTTAAAATACTTACTAAGCTGTTGTCTCCTACAAGCAGCAAAGATACTGAGCTGTAAAGACAATTCCCTGATGCTTGAGATCTACAAGGTTCAAAATAATCCCTCTTTAGTTTAAATTTCTTTTGTGTTGTACTAAACAGCGTAACTTTAAATATTAAACATCCAATAATGTTATATTACGTATTTAAAAACAGCTAAGCACATGTAACATTGCCATATAAAGTTATTCATTCAGATTCTTAATTTTCCTTACATAGATAGTATACCAGTATTTCAGTTAAATTTATAAGTTATTATTCGCTTATTTAATTATTCGAATAAAATACAAACTTCGATTGGTAAACGAAGGATTTCTGCACTGGCAAGTAATGCAAAATATAAGAATTAAGGCGCATCTCCACTAGACGATTTTTGTGACGATCGTCTTAAATTTTCGCGACAATATTTCGAACACGAATTATAGGACGATTTTGTTAGTCATCTCCACTAGACGATTATTTCGCGGTGTTTTCCAATAAACAAAATGGCGTCTATAAATAAAAGATATATTCTATATTTGCTGCTTCGTAGAAGATATTTATTTCTTTACAATCTTCACCAAAAAATGCTCAGGGAGAACACCAAAACAAGAAAAAGGAAACGTCGATTTTGGATAAGAAAGCTGTACGAAGAAAGAAATGTGAAAGGAGAATATAAGCTATTGATAAATGATATGCGACTTCACGACCATGAAATGTTCTTTAGATACTTTCGTATGTTTCCAAAGACATATGAAAGTTTGCTAAAGTTGATAGGACCCGACATAAAGAAAGTTTCAACGAAAATGAGAGAACCTATTGGACCTGACCAAAGACTTGCAGTGACACTACGATATTTAACCACCGGTGATGCCTATTCAACTATTGGCGCTAATTATAGAATGAGTGCCACAACTGTTGGCAGAATAATCGATGAAACGTGCAATTCAATTTGGAATAGACTGAAGGAAGCAGGTTATATTGACACACCTTCTGGAGTTGAAGTATGGAGAAAAATTGCCAATGAATTCGAAGCTCGATGGAATTTTCCGAATGCACTTGGCGCAATTGATGGCAAACATGTGTTGATGTTTGCTCCTGATAATCAGTCATCCTCTTTCTTTAATTATAAAAAGACTCACAGTATTGTGCTCATGGCAGTATGTGATGCTCGGTACAAGTTTACTATGGTTGATATAGGTGATAGTGGACGGCAAAGTGATGGAAGTGTTTATGCTAACAGCAATTTAGGTTATGCTATAGAAAATAAACTCCTGAACACTCCACCTGATTGTCAAATTTCAAGTTCTAATAAGGTTTTACCATATGTTTTTGTTGGAGATGATGCTTTTGGTCTAAAAAGACATATGATGAAGCCATATCCATTCTCCAATCTTTCAGAAAGTAAGCTAGTTTTCAATTATAGGCTCAGTCGTGCAAGGAGGGTAATTGAAAACACATTTGGCATTTGTGCTAGTCGTTTTCGTGTTTTCCACAGGCCAATCATTGCAAAAGTACCCAAGGTTATTGCAATAACAAAAGCAGTGGTTGCACTGCACAACTTCCTGATGACTATAAATGAAACTGACAGAGAAAGTCACTATTACCTTTGTTGACCAGGATGGGCCAAATGGACTGCACCTTGGTGAATGGAGACAAGATGCAAATATTATGAATGGTATAGCTTCTATTCAAAATGTTGGGGCTTCAAGAAATTATGGTGGGGAAGCTAAATGGGTTAGAGAACAGTTTGAACATTATTTTAACAATGAGGGTGCTATTGACTGGCAATGGGACAAAATAGGCAAAGCAAAATAAATTGATTCTCGTTTTTTAATAGGACTTGGAAACAACTAATGAATAACATAAAATGTAGATAATTGTTAAGCTTTACAGGAATGTCATTATTTGGCTAAGCAACAGAATATCAATTATCACATATACAATGTTATTCATTAATTAACAATATTCTATATAGTCTATTTATGTAAGCATACAGGTTTTTTATATATGATGAGAAAAGAGAATTCATCAAAATGTTAAAATTAGTTTAGTAAATTGATTTTTTCAAACCCAAGAAAAAGTTCAAGGTAAATTGTAATCAATTCAAAGCAATGTTTAATCACTTTTATTATGTAATGAATTCTCATGATTCCCACCACATGTGAAATATTATTTTCAAACAAATTTGTCAGACCTATTATGCTTGTTTTGAGGTCACCAACACAGAAATAAAATTCATGTTTAAAAAAGGAAAAATCTTAAGAATATGTAAATACCAAAATTGTTATATTGTTAAAAACTGAATGCATATTTTATCTCATTGATCATCAAATTCTACGTCAAATAAAAGTTGTTGAATTTTAATTTTTGCTAATCTTAGCTTTTTTTTATCAAAGTCTTTCAGCACAGGTACAAGACTCATGCAAAATGCTGTAGCCTCATCATCCGCAGACTCTTTGTTAACAATTTTGATTAGTTGATCATCCATTTGCTTGATTTGTTGCAAAAATGGGTCATAAGTACTTTTTTCAGATGAAGGTCTTTTAAGCTTTTTTGAAGTATTTTCATCAATAGGTCTTTCAGGTGTCGGTGTTGTTAGAGTACACGGACTTGCAGGTACCGATAATGGTGACATAGAGCAAGATATCGGTTGAAATGGTGATGTGGAAGAAGTTGATATAGCAGGGGAAAAAGCATCTGATTGATCCTCAAAATTACCAGTTTCAATTACATGGCTGCATGCTGCAGGTGATATGTCAACATTGCTATGAGTTGGCAAATTGGAAGTTTTCTCATGAAGAAAACGCATCACTTCAAAATATTTGCATGTAGGTAGACATCCTGCAGGAGCACCTGATCTGGTCATGGCCCTTCTTTTGTCCAGGCATTTCTTTAAAGAATCTTTTAGATTTTTATAAATTTTCTGTAGGAATGCCACTAAAAAGTAAAAATTCAAAAACAAATTACCAAATGTCATCAAACACATATGACAAAGACTTGAATCAACTAGAATAAAAATATATGTTGTCTCGAATGAAAAAAAAGTTGAAATAGGCCACAACTCAGAAAGGCTGGCAGAAAAGAACTGTGTAAGTTAGACTAGGGATTCATTTTGGACTCACAGCATACAGACCCAAAGGAAATTTTTTGGTTTCATGCAGACACCAAACATCAACACAGTTCATTGACAGCCCTCCATTTTCATGTGTAACAATTACAATCCTAGAAGTATTTTTGTAGTAGGATATTGTTTGATTTTGGCATGTAGATAGGCAAAGGAAAACTGTAAAAAATGGAAGAAACTCGTACCTTCTTGATTAAACAATGATGACAATGCATTCCATGCATTCACTTTCATATTACGATTTTTGTAATTGGGATCACTGGTATCCCACAAGCATTTATATTCTCTTAATGCTTGGAGAAACATTTCTTTGTCAAAGGTATTGCCTTCCACAGAAAAATTGGACTTTTGAGACTGACTGTCCACTTCTGATGAGTGTGGAAGCTCTGTAATAATTAACTCAACTTCTGTTGTTTCTTCGTTACTAGTAGCCATGTTGAAATCATTAATATGAACTGCTAGGTTGGCCATGTGCAGTGTTTACTCATCTCTGATATTTGATTGGCTAAAATTTTGACGATCGTAAAGCGCTTGACGAAAAGTTAAAACAGTTTAAACTTTTCGTCAGAATCAAAATCGTCAAAAATTTCGTCCGAACGAAAAGCTTTTTGCCTCTGCGCATGTGTCGTCGCGAAAATTTAAGACGATCATCACAAAAATCGTCTAGTGGAGATGGGCCTTTACAAAACATCAGATATTGACAAGCTTATTAAAAATTCAGATAAAGCATCGTAATCGGACAGAAATAGAATAAAAGCTAAATTGAACAGCCATATAAACACATCGTTACCTGATTGCAGTGTAGATCTTTCCCTGCGATTTCATACTGCTTGGAATATATGTCCAGCGACAATATGCCGGTACAGTGAATTGCCCAGTTTTGATCGAAGCAAGTAAGATGAACATCTTGGCTTTGAATTCAACTGCCCGCGTAGCTCGTTGTACAGAAGCAACAGAGCTTCTTTGTTGTTGCTGTTCATTGCCTCTTGGGCTTCTAGAAAACAATCTCTATCCATTTTCAGAAGAAATTGCGTGCGGTAAATGTTAACGATACTAGTATCTCGAAAGTCGAAAGTCGAAAATAGTGAGGTACGCTTGCTGTACTTGAGGGAGTTGATAAAATGCACCAATAAAATGCACTGTTAGAATAAACATGGAACATCGTAACCAATCATAGACATTATTCCAAACAAAGTTCAAGGTCAAAACCAGCTTGTGCCTCAAAATATTCTCCTTATGCCTCAAAATTTTCCTTGGTACCTCAAAATTTCCTCAAGTCCCTCAGAAACCATGGTAACTGCAAGTTTTAGCCAATCAAAATGCTCATTCAAGCTTGGGTACCTCAGTAGCCGCTGACAAGTACCTCAAAAAAATCGCTTTGCTTCAAAAAGCAAACTATAAAAACTGGAATCAGATTTGAGTATTTTGCGATCAGATACTGAACGCTGATCGCAAATAGTAACTTAACTCAGTTAACTGGACTAAAACCTATGATCTCAATTATTACGTAATTCTTTGAAAATTTTATGTACCTCGCGTGAGGGTCTTGAGGTACCCTAGATCCGCCACTGTTTGAAACGCGCTAATAATTATTGCATTATGCAATTCCCGAATAATAGAAGGAATTATATACAATTCAATACGTGTCTGTTTACGTGCAAAGAGATAAATTTGATAAAAATATGAGATGAAGACTTTAGATATAAAAAGAGATCTTTTCCATTTAAAACCTATGACTTAAACTAGTTAAACTTCACTACGAGTTGTGTAACATGATTGATTTTTCCAAATAGATATTCACGATGATACAACAGTAACAAGATCATTTGACTTAATAGAAAAAAATTAGTACAACACAAACTACATCCATAGACAAAATGATTGGTTATAAATAATGTTCAGTTACATGAATTGCTTTAAAGGAGAAAAAGACCTATTTGAATTGGGCGAAGAAACAAAATTACCCTAAAAGCATTCATGATGAACCGTTTAAGTTGACCCATTGCCAATACTTAGCATTTAATGACCTGTAATTTTAATTTCAGACAGGAAGTTAAAAGGACTTATCACGTTGTAAACGAAGTCATTTTTTATAGTGATTTTTTGCAAGATTAATGTTTTCGTGGTCAAGGCTGAGAACCTCACAATAACCATTAGGCAAAAGCATTTTATGTAGTTAACATTGGTTTTAAAAAGCTGAGATTACTTAGACCATTGCCACTAGGATGCATTTATAGTAAAGTAATTTGAATGAATTGTTCCCACCTTTGTGCACAGTCTGTTTACAGGTATCAATATCGATGAGTTTTTAATTTCTCTGACTAAACAATTTAAGACTACCAGAATTTAAAATTATTTTGTATTTGCAGTATACAGTAGAGTTATTTCACATTAATTTAAACAACTGTGATCATGGGAGAGCATATTTATCTGCTTGCAGAAATTGACCAAGACAATATTTGATTACTTGTGACTAGTTGATTGATTTAAGTCAAGATTTAAAAAACACATTTTAATGGAAATTTTGAATGGGAACTTTGTCCAAGTATCAATGCTTCAGAATTATACGTTATTTTGAGTTCGTGATGCTTTAAAGAATGTTAAGTTTGCTTAAATACGTTTTGGATGGACGAAGTCAATCGACACGGACGAAGTCAATCGACACGGACAAAGTAAGAAATTTATGCAATTAATAAGCAAGAAAACTTATCAATACTCTTCTCACAAAACATGCTGGTGCCCAATGGTCACAACAAGGAGCTTTTCAATCCTCACCACGAAAAATTCCTGAAGAAAACCAATTAAGATTTGTACCTAGGTAATAATACAGCTGCCATGTTGATTCTTTAACCCCCCCCCCCCTCCCCCCCCAATGGCGTACAGAAAAACAGGGACGTCACGTGCGAACACATTATTTGGTCAAGTCGATTCAGTTAGTAAAGTTTAAAAAAGGATCACCGTCCTCATTTGCTAAAAAAACCTTTAGAAAACTACTTTATGTGCAATGTTGTAGTACTTTTTTTTTACATCACAAATGGGATCTCAAATTATTTACCGAGAAAATTAATAACGATTTTTAAAAGGAAATTTTATTAAATGACAAAAAAAAACAAAATGTAAATTTAAATATGTGGAGTAATTAACTATAACTAGTTTGCATGCATTGAAGATTAAAATGTTCCTTTTAATAGCAGTTATAGTACTTTACTATAACTTTTAACTCTGTCGTTCTCATCTTCTCCAATATAGCTGAGCCGTGTTCCTCTTTTGGCTATATTTTCAAAACTTCCACCCTCGCAGTTTAAATTAGGAAATAGGAGATAATCGTATTGTTGATCTGTCACGATGTATGATGACACTCCATCGCCACATTCACTATCTCCCTCGAAATATTTGCTAACATCATCACATCGGTCTTCTTCATAAAGCTGTGAAAATATCTGTCTCACATAAAATGGTCTCATCGTTAAATCGTCATAAATAATTAATGCTAGCTAGTCTAAAAGTGATGATTATTGATTGTAAATGAAAAACGTCATAGCTATATTAATAAGGATATAGATAATATAATATACGCCTATGTATATGTGTGTATGCATAAATATGTAATACATAGTGCTATATATGCCGGCATATTTTACATTTTTTCTCTTCGTACTAGCACATTTCTCACCTTGTACTTTCCGCAAAAGTTCCTATGCTGGAACAGCACTATGCCAGAACTACCTGGAATGATTCTTACCGAACCATTGATTCCATTCAGTTTTTGAAATCCTGTTCTCTCTTCTATAATTATTGTTTCACATTCTTCTTCAGGGCTACAGCTTTTGTACACAATCCACGCACCTCCGTTGCTTTCGGCTTCCGTGTAGTTAGTTAAGGCTGGCTTTAAGTTATAAGAACCATTCTTTAAATCTTGGCTGTGAATAGTCTCTTTAGTACGATCATCTTCATTTTTAAATGTGATCGACATGACTGAAATGGAAATATTTCCTTTCTTAATCGCAACTAACTGTTTGTGACAAATCCGAAAACTTGTTTCTTTTATATTATCTCATCCGACACGTGACTTATCTGCCTGTGCTTACGACTTGTATGTGTTGGTATGCGTGTGTACGTGTCGGTAAGTTTGAGAACAAACACCTACGTACGGAAATATGTGTCTAAAATACGTTTGCGAACTCCTGCACTTTTTATCGACGGGTTATATTTAAAAGTGGCAATGTGTAAACGAGAGAAGTTTTCGTCTTTACAGCTTCTGGCAGAAATTAAATGTAATAATTACAAAAAACATTGAGATTTGGAAAATTTTTTTGAGAACATATATTTTACTCGATCATGATCTTTTGCATAGCAATATGTGTACACCATAATGGATAAAAGAGCATTTCATTTTTGTCTTAAAAGCGTGATTTAACTTTCAAAAATAAAGTAATACAACGGTTCTACATAATTCTGATTGCGTGCTTTTCAAATTAATTATTTAATGGCATATAAATAATTGTTCCTTCACCTCGATCCGTGAGTTTGTTATGTTGATATTTAAATCTGCAATTGGAATAAACAACGGCATGCCGTCATTTCACATTTTAAAGTCGTTCTTACCAAAGGATTGCTTGGGTGTTGAAATGTAGTTTGGAACTTTCAATTTTCTCCAAACGAGGTAAACAGCGAAATGGACCTGCAATTAATTATTTGAATTTGCATAACTTCATTCTCATATAAACGTGATGCTATTGTTGTGACAACTGTTCGCCTGTGGTTTTGATCTGATAAAAAATTTTTGACCTTGACATCTTACTCTATTGTTCGCATCAAATTATTTAGTATGCTTTGACATGTTAAGTTAAAATTAAAACAAATTAAGTTCGTGCGTTGAAAAGGTATCTGTCCTTTTTTCTGTCGTTATCATCGGCAAGGGCGAATTTAGGAATTTGCAAATTTGCGGCACAGAAAAAAAAACCCAGGCGACTTTAAAACCCCGCACATCCTACAGTTTGTATAATCCTGTCAGATTTTCAGTAATAAGTAGAAATGAAGTTACTATTTACGATTTATAGTTATCCTTGCGTACGTGCGTTCGATCTGCAGCCGTGCAAAGATGAACGTAAGGCCTCTAATGCAAACCGCCCCTTAGAGCGTAATATTGCACAGAATAATATTCGTTATATTATTTACATTGTCCTTAATAGTCACCCGTTACCTGCAATTCTCAGTAAATCAAGATTAGCGTTGCACTAAAATGTAAACCAGTCAAACGCTTCTTGATTTGCTACAACGCGATAATTTACTTTTGCCTCATAATGACCTCATACTGATGCAAATGTCGTAAAGCTTTTGCAAACAGGACTTTTGGCAATTTAGTTGGGACTTCAATTATCATTTTAGGTTAGTGTGGTTTTACCGAGAGCAATAGCTTGTTTAATACGCGCTGATTATTATTTGATCGGCATAGGAGGTTTTGTTTTAAGTAATAATATACTCATATCTATTAATAACCGAATATCACATTGCCGAGTCAGGAACTATGCTGACAACAATACAAATTATAGACACTTAGACACCAACATAATTCCTTCTCAAACAACCATGTGATGTATGAACCCGACAAAATACTGAGATTTTTCTTTTCTTGACTGAGTTGACTTTGGCGATGATTGCTCTAAGAATTTTTAAACGTCATTCAAACCAGCACCAACAACGCACTTACGTTGACGATCATAAACATGCCAGTTATCAACAGTAATTTTAAATCTACTTCGTGATATTTTTTCGTCACTATGGAGCCACATAAGACGGGTGGCAATAACTGTAATTTTAGGCAAATAGGCCTGGTCCTTCTTTGATATTGTAACAGTCAAGACAATACATTTTAATCTATACTTTAGCTGCGGCAAGCATAATTCAATGACAGTTTTGACGAAAGCCAAGCTTTGCATTTGCAGAGAGTTAGTGATTTTAAACAGGATCTTGTAATACGAAATGTCCACAAATATTTTAGTTTTCAAAACTTATATTGTGTAGCATATTGAACAAAATTTTTGTCAACTGTTCTCATTTTATTTGTTATAATGGTGCTGCCTAATTGTTTGTTGGCGCTAATTGTTATTCTGCTAACAACTCACCGAATATCTAAAATATAGTTTTAACCGCACAATGCTAACCTTATATTCAAACATTTTCCTTGCTATACAAGCTTCGTCATTTGAATAGTTTCGGGCTTATAACTCTATTTTATTTTCCTACAAACCTATTATTGATCTTATCAATTTAAGTGTTTTGCCTCATAATGACCTCATACTGATGCAAATGTCGTAAAGCTTTCGCAAACAGGACTTTCGGCATCTTAGTTAGGACTTCAATTAGCATTATAGTTTAGTGTGGTTTTACCGATAGCAATAGCTCGTTCTATACATGCTGCTTATTTTTTGATCGGCATATGAGGTTTTGTTTTGAGTATTAATATACTCATAATATCTATTAATAACCGAATATCACATTGCCGAGTCAGGAACTATGCTGACAACAATACAAATTATAGACACTTAGACACCAACATATTTCCTTCTCAAACAACCATGTGATGTATGAACCCGACAAAATACTGAGATTTTTCTTTTCTTGACTGAGTTGACTTTGGCGATGATTGCTCTAAGAATTTTTAAACGTCATTCAAACCAGCACCAACAACGCACTTACGTTGACGATCATAAACATGCCAGTTATCAACAATAATTCTATTGCTACTTTGTGATCTTTTTTCTTCACTATGAAGTCACATGAGATGGGTGGCAATAACTGTTAATTTTAAGGAAATAGGCCTGGTCCTTCTTTGATATTGCAACAGTCAAGACAATACATTTTAATCTATACGTTAGCAGCGGCAAGCATAATTCAATGACAGTTTTAGACGAAAGCCAAGCTTTGCATTTGCAGAGGGTTAGTGGTTTTAAACAGCATCTTGTAATACTAAATGTCCACAAACCGTTTAATTTTCAAAACTATCATTGTGTAGCATTTTTGTTATGCTGGTGTTGCCTAATTGTTTGCTGGCACTAATTGTTATTCTGCTTACAACTCACCAAATATCTAAAATATAGTTTTAACCACAGGATGCTATTCCTTAATTTGAACCATTTACCTTGCTATACAAGCTAGGTCAGAAGTATAGTCATATACTATTTTATTTTCATGCGAACCTATTAATGATGTTATCAATTTAAGTGTTTTGCCTCATAATGACCTCATACTAATTCAAATATCGTAAAGCTTTTGCAAACAGGACTTTTGGCAATTTAGTTGGGACTTCAATTATCATTTTAGTTTAGTGTGGTTTTACCGAGAGCAATAGCTCGTTTAATACGCGCTGATTATTATTTGATCGGCATAGGAGGTTTTGTTTTAAGTAATAATATACTCATATATATTAATAACCGAATATCACATTGACGAGTCACGAACTATGCTGACAACAATACAAATTATAGACACTTAGACACCAACACATTTCCTTCTCAAACAACCATGTGATGTATGAACCCGACAAAATACTGACTATGACTATGACTATGACTGAGTTGACTTTGGCGATGATTGCTCTAAGAATTTTTAAACGTCATTCAAACCAGCACCAACAACGCACTTACGTTGACGATCATAAACATGCCAGTTATCAACAGTAATTTTATATCTACTTCGTGATATTTTTTCGTCACTACGGAGCCACATGAGACGGGTGGCAAAAACTGTAATTTTAGGCAAATAGGCCTGGTCCTTCTTTGATATTGTAACAGTCAAGACAATACATTTTAATCTATACTTTAGCTGCGGCAAGCATAATTCAATGACAGTTTTGACGAAAGCCAAGCTTTGCATTTGCAGAGAGTTAGTGATTTTAAACAGGATCTTGTAATACGAAATGTCCACAATATTTTAATTTTCAAAACTTATATTGTGTAGCATATTGAACAAAATTTTTGTCAACTGTTCTCATTTTATTTTTTATAATGGTGCTGCCTAATTGTTTGTTGGCGCTAATTGTTATTCTGCTAACAACTCACCGAATATCTAAAATATAGTTTTAACCGCACAATGCTAACCTTATTTTCAACCATTTTCCTTGCTATACAAGCTTCGTCATTTGAATAGTTTCGGGCTTATAACTCTATTTTATTTTCCTACAAACCTATTATTGATCTTATCAATTTAAGTGTTTTGCCTCATAATGACCTCATACTGATGCAAAGTCGTAAAGCTTTCGCAAACAGGACTTTCGGCATCTTAGTTAGGACTTCAATTATCATTATAGTTTAGTGTGGTTTTACCGATAGCAATAGCTCGTTGTATACATGCTGCTTATTTTTTGATCGGCATATGAGGTTTTATTTTGAGTATTAATATACTCATAATATCTATTAATAACCGAATATCACATTGACGAGTCACGAACTATGCTGACAACAATACAAATTATAGACACTTAGACACCAACACATTTCCTTCTCAAACAACCATGTGATGTATGAACCCGACAAAATACTGAGATTTTTCTTTTCTTGACTGAGTTGACTTTGGCGATGATTGCTCTAAGAATTTTTAAACGTCATTCAAACCAGCACCAACAACACACTTACGTTGACGATCATAAACATGCCAGTTATCAACAATAATTCTATTGCTACTTTGTGATTTTTTTTCTTCACTATGAAGTCACATGAGATGGGTGGCAATAACTGTTAATTTTAAGGAAATAGGCCTGGTCCTTCTTTGATATTGCAACAGTCAAGACAATACATTTTAATCTATACGTTAGCTGCGGCAAGCATAATTCAATGACAGTTTTAGACGAAAGCCAAGCTTTGCATTTGCAGAGGGTTAGTGGTTTTAAACAGCATCTTGTAATGCGAAATGTCCACAAACCGTTTAATTTTCAAAACTATCATTGTGTAGCATTTTTGTTATGCTGGTGTTGCCTAATTGTTTGCTGGCACTAATTGTTATTCTGCTTACAACTCACCAAATATCTAAAATATAGTTTTAACCACACGATGCTATTCCTTAATTTGAACCATTTACCTTGCTATACAAGCTAGGTCAGAAGTATAGTTATATACTATTTTATTTTCATGCGAACCTATTAATGATGTTATCAATTTGAGTGTTTTGCCTCATAATGACCTCATACTAATTCAAATGTCGTAAAGCTTTTGCAAACAGGACTTTTGGCAATTTAGTTGGGACTTCAATTATCATTTTAGTTTAGTGTGGTTTTACCGAGAGCAATAGTTCGTTTAAAGCGCTGATTATTATTTGATCGGCATAGGAGGTTTTGTTTTAAGTAATAATATACTCATATATTAATAACCGAATATCACATTGACGAGTCAGGAACTATGTTGACAACAATACAAATTATAGACACTTAGACACCCACACATTTCCTTTTCAAACAACCATGTGATGTATGAACCCTACAAAATACTGAGATTTCTCTTTTCTTGACTGAGTTGACTTTGGCGATGATTGCTTTAAGAATTTTTAAACGTCATTCAAACCAGCACCAACAAAGCACTTACGTTGACGATCATAAACATGCCAGTTATCAACAATAATTCTATTGCTACTTGTGATCTTTTTTCTTCACTATGAAGTCACATGAGATGGGTGACAATAGCTGTTAATTTTAAGCAAATAGGCCTGGTCCTTCTTTGATATTGCAACAGTCAAGACAATACATTTTAATCTATACGTTAGCTGCGGCAAACATAATTCAATGACAGTTTTGACGAAAGCCAAGCTTTGCATTTGCAGAGAGTTAGTGGTTTTAAACAGCATCTTGTAATACTAAATGTCCACAAACCGTTTAATTTTCAAAACTATCATTGTGTAGCATTTTTGTTATGCTGGTGTTGCCTAATGCTTTGCTGGCACTAATTGTTATTCTGCTTACAACTCACCAAATATCTAAAATATAGTTTTAACCACACGATGCTATTCCTTAATTTGAACCATTTACCTTGCTATACAAGCTAGGTCAGAAGTATAGTCATATACTATTTTATTTTCATGCGAACCTATTAATGATGTTATCAATTTAAGTGTTTTGCCTCATAATGACCTCATACTAATTCAAATGTCGTAAAGCTTTTGCAAACAGGACTTTTGGCAATTTAGTTGGGACTTCAATTATCAATTTAGTTTAGTGTGGTTTTACCTAGAGCAATAGCTCGTTTAATACGCGCTGATTATTATTTGATCGGCATAGGAGGTTTTGTTTTAAGTAATAATATACACATATCTATTAATAACCGAATATCACATTGACGAGTCACGAACTATGCTGACAACAATACAAATTATAGACACTTAGACACCAACACATTTCCTTCTCAAACAACCATGTGATGTATGAACCCGACAAAATACTGAGATTTTTCTTTTCTTGACTGAGTTGACTTTGGCGATGATTGCTCTAAGAATTTTAAACGTCATTCAAACCAGCACCAACAACGCACTTACGTTGACGATCATAAACATGCCAGTTATCAACAATAATTCTATTGCTACTTTGTGATCTTTTTTCTTCACTATGAAGTCACATGAGATGGGTGGCAATAACTGTTAATTTTAAGCAAATAGGCCTGGTCCTTCTTTGATATTGCAACAGTCAAGACAATACATTTTAATCTATACGTTAGCTGCGGCAAGCATAATTCAATGACAGTTTTAGACGAAAGCCAAGCTTTGCATTTGCAGAGGGTTAGTGGTTTTAAACAGCATCTTGTAATGCGAAATGTCCACAAACCGTTTAATTTTCAAAACTATCATTGTGTAGCATTTTGTTATGCTGGTGTTGCCTAATTGTTTGCTGGCACTAATTGTTATTCTGCTTACAACTCACCAAATATCTAAAATATAGTTTTAACCACACGATGCTATTCCTTAATTTGAACCATTTACCTTGCTATACAAGCTAGGTCAGAAGTATAGTCATATACTATTTTATTTTCATGCGAACCTATTAATGATGTTATCAATTTGAGTGTTTTGCCTCATAATGACCTCATACTAATTCAAATGTCGTAAAGCTTTTGCAAACAGGACTTTTGGCAATTTAGTTGGGACTTCAATTATCAATTTAGTTTAGTGTGGTTTTACCTAGAGCAATAGCTCGTTTAATACGCGCTGATTATTATTTGATCGGCATAGGAGGTTTTGTTTTAAGTAATAATATACACATATCTATTAATAACCGAATATCACATTGACGAGTCACGAACTATGCTGACAACAATACAAATTATAGACACTTAGACACCAACACATTTCCTTCTCAAACAACCATGTGATGTATGAACCCGACAAAATACTGAGATTTTTCTTTTCTTGACTGAGTTGACTTTGGCGATGATTGCTCTAAGAATTTTAAACGTCATTCAAACCAGCACCAACAACGCACTTACGTTGACGATCATAAACATGCCAGTTATCAACAATAATTCTATTGCTACTTTGTGATCTTTTTTCTTCACTATGAAGTCACATGAGATGGGTGGCAATAACTGTTAATTTTAAGCAAATAGGCCTGGTCCTTCTTTGATATTGCAACAGTCAAGACAATACATTTTAATCTATACGTTAGCTGCGGCAAGCATAATTCAATGACAGTTTTAGACGAAAGCCAAGCTTTGCATTTGCAGAGGGTTAGTGGTTTTAAACAGCATCTTGTAATGCGAAATGTCCACAAACCGTTTAATTTTCAAAACTATCATTGTGTAGCATTTTGTTATGCTGGTGTTGCCTAATTGTTTGCTGGCACTAATTGTTATTCTGCTTACAACTCACCAAATATCTAAAATATAGTTTTAACCACACGATGCTATTCCTTAATTTGAACCATTTACCTTGCTATACAAGCTAGGTCAGAAGTATAGTCATATACTATTTTATTTTCATGCGAACCTATTAATGATGTTATCAATTTGAGTGTTTTGCCTCATAATGACCTCATACTAATTCAAATGTCGTAAAGCTTTTGCAAACAGGACTTTTGGCAATTTAGTTGGGACTTCAATTATCATTTTAGTTTAGTGTGGTTTTACCGAGAGCAATAGCTCGTTTAATACGCGCTGATTATTATTTGATCGGCATAGGAGGTTTTGTTTTAAGTAATAATATACTCATATATATTAATAACCGAATATCACATTGACGAGTCAGGAACTATGTTGACAACAATACAAATTATAGACACTTAGACACCCACACATTTCCTTTTCAAACAACCATGTGATGTATGAACCCTACAAAATACTGAGATTTCTCTTTTCTTGACTGAGTTGACTTTGGCGATGATTGCTTTAAGAATTTTTAAACGTCATTCAAACCAGCACCAACAAAGCACTTACGTTGACGATCATAAACATGCCAGTTATCAACAATAATTCTATTGCTACTTTGTGATCTTTTTTCTTCACTATGAAGTCACATGAGATGGGTGGCAATAACTGTTAATTTTAAGCAAATAGGCCTGGTCCTTCTTTGATATTGCAACAGTCAAGACAATACATTTTAATCTATACGTTAGCTGCGGCAAGCATAATTCAATGACAGTTTTAGACGAAAGCCAAGCTTTGCATTTGCAGAGGGTTAGTGGTTTTAAACAGCATCTTGTAATGCGAAATGTCCACAAACCGTTTAATTTTCAAAACTATCATTGTGTAGCATTTTGTTATGCTGGTGTTGCCTAATTGTTTGCTGGCACTAATTGTTATTCTGCTTACAACTCACCAAATATCTAAAATATAGTTTTAACCACACGATGCTATTCCTTAATTTGAACCATTTACCTTGCTATACAAGCTAGGTCAGAAGTATAGTCATATACTATTTTATTTTCATGCGAACCTATTAATGATGTTATCAATTTGAGTGTTTTGCCTCATAATGACCTCATACTAATTCAAATGTCGTAAAGCTTTTGCAAACAGGACTTTTGGCAATTTAGTTGGGACTTCAATTATCATTTTAGTTTAGTGTGGTTTTACCGAGAGCAATAGCTCGTTTAATACGCGCTGATTATTATTTGACGGCATAGGAGGTTTTGTTTTAAGTAATAATATACTCATATATATTAATAACCGAATATCACATTGACGAGTCAGGAACTATGTTGACAACAATACAAATTATAGACACTTAGACACCCACATTTCCTTTTCAAACAACCATGTGATGTATGAACCCTACAAAATACTGAGATTTCTCTTGACTGAGTTGACTTTGGCGATGATTGCTTTAAGAATTTTAAACGTCATTCAAACCAGCACCAACAAAGCACTTACGTTGACGATCATAAACATGCCAGTTATCAACAATAATTCTATTGCTACTTGTGATCTTTTTTCTTCACTATGAAGTCACATGAGATGGGTGACAATAGCTGTTAATTTTAAGCAAATAGGCCTGGTCCTTCTTTGATATTGCAACAGTCAAGACAACACATTTTAATCTATACGTTAGCTGCGGCAAACATAATTCAATGACAGTTTTGACGAAAGCCAAGCTTTGCATTTGCAGAGAGTTAGTGGTTTTAAACAGCATCTTGTAATACTAAATGTCCACAAACCGTTTAATTTTCAAAACTATCATTGTGTAGCATTTTTGTTATGCTGGTGTTGCCTAATGTTTGCTGGCACTAATTGTTATTCTGCTTACAACTCACCAAATATCTAAAATATAGTTTTAACCACACGATGCTATTCCTTAATTTGAACCATTTACCTTGCTATACAAGCTAGGTCAGAAGTATAGTCATATACTATTTTATTTTCATGCGAACCTATTAATGATGTTATCAATTTAAGTGTTTTGCCTCATAATGACCTCATACTAATTCAAATGTCGTAAAGCTTTTGCAAACAGGACTTTTGGCAATTTAGTTGGGACTTCAATTATCAATTTAGTTTAGTGTGGTTTTACCTAGAGCAATAGCTCGTTTAATACGCGCTGATTATTATTTGATCGGCATAGGAGGTTTTGTTTTAAGTAATAATATACACATATCTATTAATAACCGAATATCACATTGACGAGTCACGAACTATGCTGACAACAATACAAATTATAGACACTTAGACACCAACACATTTCCTTCTCAAACAACCATGTGATGTATGAACCCGACAAAATACTGAGATTTTTCTTTTCTTGACTGAGTTGACTTTGGCGATGATTGCTCTAAGAATTTTTAAACGTCATTCAAACCAGCACCAACAACGCACTTACGTTGACGATCATAAACATGCCAGTTATCAACAATAATTCTATTGCTACTTTGTGATCTTTTTTCTTCACTATGAAGTCACATGAGATGGGTGGCAATAACTGTTAATTTTAAGCAAATAGGCCTGGTCCTTCTTTGATATTGCAACAGTCAAGACAATACATTTTAATCTATACGTTAGCTGCGGCAAGCATAATTCAATGACAGTTTTAGACGAAAGCCAAGCTTTGCATTTGCAGAGGGTTAGTGGTTTTAAACAGCATCTTGTAATGCGAAATGTCCACAAACCGTTTAATTTTCAAAACTATCATTGTGTAGCATTTTTGTTATGCTGGTGTTGCCTAATTGTTTGCTGGCACTAATTGTTATTCTGCTTACAACTCACCAAATATCTAAAATATAGTTTTAACCACACGATGCTATTCCTTAATTTGAACCATTTACCTTGCTATACAAGCTAGGTCAGAAGTATAGTCATATACTATTTTATTTTCATGCGAACCTATTAATGATGTTATCAATTTAAGTGTTTTGCCTCATAATGACCTCATACTAATTCAAATGTCGTAAAGCTTTTGCAAACAGGACTTTTGGCAATTTAGTTGGGACTTCAATTATCAATTTAGTTTAGTGTGGTTTTACCTAGAGCAATAGCTCGTTTAATACGCGCTGATTATTATTTGATCGGCATAGGAGGTTTTGTTTTAAGTAATAATATACACATATCTATTAATAACCGAATATCACATTGACGAGTCACGAACTATGCTGACAACAATACAAATTATAGACACTTAGACACCAACACATTTCCTTCTCAAACAACCATGTGATGTATGAACCCGACAAAATACTGAGATTTTTCTTTTCTTGACTGAGTTGACTTTGGCGATGATTGCTCTAAGAATTTTAAACGTCATTCAAACCAGCACCAACAACGCACTTACGTTGACGATCATAAACATGCCAGTTATCAACAATAATTCTATTGCTACTTTGTGATCTTTTTTCTTCACTATGAAGTCACATGAGATGGGTGGCAATAACTGTTAATTTTAAGCAAATAGGCCTGGTCCTTCTTTGATATTGCAACAGTCAAGACAATACATTTTAATCTATACGTTAGCTGCGGCAAGCATAATTCAATGACAGTTTTAGACGAAAGCCAAGCTTTGCATTTGCAGAGGGTTAGTGGTTTTAAACAGCATCTTGTAATGCGAAATGTCCACAAACCGTTTAATTTTCAAAACTATCATTGTGTAGCATTTTGTTATGCTGGTGTTGCCTAATTGTTTGCTGGCACTAATTGTTATTCTGCTTACAACTCACCAAATATCTAAAATATAGTTTTAACCACACGATGCTATTCCTTAATTTGAACCATTTACCTTGCTATACAAGCTAGGTCAGAAGTATAGTCATATACTATTTTATTTTCATGCGAACCTATTAATGATGTTATCAATTTGAGTGTTTTGCCTCATAATGACCTCATACTAATTCAAATGTCGTAAAGCTTTTGCAAACAGGACTTTTGGCAATTTAGTTGGGACTTCAATTATCATTTTAGTTTAGTGTGGTTTTACCGAGAGCAATAGCTCGTTTAATACGCGCTGATTATTATTTGACGGCATAGGAGGTTTTGTTTTAAGTAATAATATACTCATATATATTAATAACCGAATATCACATTGACGAGTCAGGAACTATGTTGACAACAATACAAATTATAGACACTTAGACACCCACACATTTCCTTTTCAAACAACCATGTGATGTATGAACCCTACAAAATACTGAGATTTCTCTTTTCTTGACTGAGTTGACTTTGGCGATGATTGCTTTAAGAATTTTTAAACGTCATTCAAACCAGCACCAACAAAGCACTTACGTTGACGATCATAAACATGCCAGTTATCAACAATAATTCTATTGCTACTTGTGATCTTTTTTCTTCACTATGAAGTCACATGAGATGGGTGACAATAGCTGTTAATTTTAAGCAAATAGGCCTGGTCCTTCTTTGATATTGCAACAGTCAAGACAACACATTTTAATCTATACGTTAGCTGCGGCAAACATAATTCAATGACAGTTTTGACGAAAGCCAAGCTTTGCATTTGCAGAGAGTTAGTGGTTTTAAACAGCATCTTGTAATACTAAATGTCCACAAACCGTTTAATTTTCAAAACTATCATTGTGTAGCATTTTTGTTATGCTGGTGTTGCCTAATGCTTTGCTGGCACTAATTGTTATTCTGCTTACAACTCACCAAATATCTAAAATATAGTTTTAACCACACGATGCTATTCCTTAATTTGAACCATTTACCTTGCTATACAAGCTAGGTCAGAAGTATAGTCATATACTATTTTATTTTCATGCGAACCTATTAATGATGTTATCAATTTAAGTGTTTTGCCTCATAATGACCTCATACTAATTCAAATGTCGTAAAGCTTTTGCAAACAGGACTTTTGGCAATTTAGTTGGGACTTCAATTATCAATTTAGTTTAGTGTGGTTTTACCTAGAGCAATAGCTCGTTTAATACGCGCTGATTATTATTTGATCGGCATAGGAGGTTTTGTTTTAAGTAATAATATACACATATCTATTAATAACCGAATATCACATTGACGAGTCACGAACTATGCTGACAACAATACAAATTATAGACACTTAGACACCAACACATTTCCTTCTCAAACAACCATGTGATGTATGAACCCGACAAAATACTGAGATTTTTCTTTTCTTGACTGAGTTGACTTTGGCGATGATTGCTCTAAGAATTTTTAAACGTCATTCAAACCAGCACCAACAACACACTTACGTTGACGATCATAAACATGCCAGTTATCAACAATAATTCTATTGCTACTTTGTGATCTTTTTTCTTCACTATGAAGTCACATGAGATGGGTGGCAATAACTGTTAATTTTAAGCAAATAGGCCTGGTCCTTCTTTGATATTGCAACAGTCAAGACAATACATTTTAATCTATACGTTAGCTGCGGCAAGCATAATTCAATGACAGTTTTAGACGAAAGCCAAGCTTTGCATTTGCAGAGGGTTAGTGGTTTTAAACAGCATCTTGTAATGCGAAATGTCCACAAACCGTTTAATTTTCAAAACTATCATTGTGTAGCATTTTGTTATGCTGGTGTTGCCTAATTGTTTGCTGGCACTAATTGTTATTCTGCTTACAACTCACCAAATATCTAAAATATAGTTTTAACCACACGATGCTATTCCTTAATTTGAACCATTTACCTTGCTATACAAGCTAGGTCAGAAGTATAGTCATATACTATTTTATTTTCATGCGAACCTATTAATGATGTTATCAATTTAAGTGTTTTGCCTCATAATGACCTCATACTAATTCAAATGTCGTAAAGCTTTTGCAAACAGGACTTTTGGCAATTTAGTTGGGACTTCAATTATCATTTTAGTTTAGTGTGGTTTTACCGAGAGCAATAGCTCGTTTAATACGCGCTGATTATTATTTGACGGCATAGGAGGTTTTGTTTTAAGTAATAATATACTCATATCTATTAATAACCGAATATCACATTGACGAGTCACGAACTATGCTGACAACAATACAAATTATAGACACTTAGACACCAACACATTTCCTTCTCAAACAACCATGTGATGTATGAACCCGACAAAATACTGAGATTTTTCTTTTCTTGACTGAGTTGACTTTGGCGATGATTGCTCTAAGAATTTTAAACGTCATTCAAACCAGCACCAACAACGCACTTACGTTGACGATCATAAACATGCCAGTTATCAACAATAATTCTATTGCTACTTTGTGATCTTTTTTCTTCACTATGAAGTCACATGAGATGGGTGGCAATAACTGTTAATTTTAAGCAAATAGGCCTGGTCCTTCTTTGATATTGCAACAGTCAAGACAATACATTTTAATCTATACGTTAGCTGCGGCAAGCATAATTCAATGACAGTTTTAGACGAAAGCCAAGCTTTGCATTTGCAGAGGGTTAGTGGTTTTAAACAGCATCTTGTAATGCGAAATGTCCACAAACCGTTTAATTTTCAAAACTATCATTGTGTAGCATTTTGTTATGCTGGTGTTGCCTAATTGTTTGCTGGCACTAATTGTTATTCTGCTTACAACTCACCAAATATCTAAAATATAGTTTTAACCACACGATGCTATTCCTTAATTTGAACCATTTACCTTGCTATACAAGCTAGGTCAGAAGTATAGTCATATACTATTTTATTTTCATGCGAACCTATTAATGATGTTATCAATTTGAGTGTTTTGCCTCATAATGACCTCATACTAATTCAAATGTCGTAAAGCTTTTGCAAACAGGACTTTTGGCAATTTAGTTGGGACTTCAATTATCATTTTAGTTTAGTGTGGTTTTACCGAGAGCAATAGCTCGTTTAATACGCGCTGATTATTATTTGACGGCATAGGAGGTTTTGTTTTAAGTAATAATATACTCATATATATTAATAACCGAATATCACATTGACGAGTCAGGAACTATGTTGACAACAATACAAATTATAGACACTTAGACACCCACACATTTCCTTTTCAAACAACCATGTGATGTATGAACCCTACAAAATACTGAGATTTCTCTTTTCTTGACTGAGTTGACTTTGGCGATGATTGCTTTAAGAATTTTAAACGTCATTCAAACCAGCACCAACAAAGCACTTACGTTGACGATCATAAACATGCCAGTTATCAACAATAATTCTATTGCTACTTGTGATCTTTTTTCTTCACTATGAAGTCACATGAGATGGGTGACAATAGCTGTTAATTTTAAGCAAATAGGCCTGGTCCTTCTTTGATATTGCAACAGTCAAGACAACACATTTTAATCTATACGTTAGCTGCGGCAAACATAATTCAATGACAGTTTTGACGAAAGCCAAGCTTTGCATTTGCAGAGAGTTAGTGGTTTTAAACAGCATCTTGTAATACTAAATGTCCACAAACCGTTTAATTTTCAAAACTATCATTGTGTAGCATTTTTGTTATGCTGGTGTTGCCTAATGCTTTGCTGGCACTAATTGTTATTCTGCTTACAACTCACCAAATATCTAAAATATAGTTTTAACCACACGATGCTATTCCTTAATTTGAACCATTTACCTTGCTATACAAGCTAGGTCAGAAGTATAGTCATATACTATTTTATTTTCATGCGAACCTATTAATGATGTTATCAATTTAAGTGTTTTGCCTCATAATGACCTCATACTAATTCAAATGTCGTAAAGCTTTTGCAAACAGGACTTTTGGCAATTTAGTTGGGACTTCAATTATCAATTTAGTTTAGTGTGGTTTTACCTAGAGCAATAGCTCGTTTAATACGCTGATTATTATTTGATCGGCATAGGAGGTTTTGTTTTAAGTAATAATATACACATATCTATTAATAACCGAATATCACATTGACGAGTCACGAACTATGCTGACAACAATACAAATTATAGACACTTAGACACCAACACATTTCCTTCTCAAACAACCATGTGATGTATGAACCCGACAAAATACTGAGATTTTTCTTTTCTTGACTGAGTTGACTTTGGCGATGATTGCTCTAAGAATTTTAAACGTCATTCAAACCAGCACCAACAACACACTTACGTTGACGATCATAAACATGCCAGTTATCAACAATAATTCTATTGCTACTTTGTGATCTTTTTTCTTCACTATGAAGTCACATGAGATGGGTGGCAATAACTGTTAATTTTAAGCAAATAGGCCTGGTCCTTCTTTGATATTGCAACAGTCAAGACAATACATTTTAATCTATACGTTAGCTGCGGCAAGCATAATTCAATGACAGTTTTAGACGAAAGCCAAGCTTTGCATTTGCAGAGGGTTAGTGGTTTTAAACAGCATCTTGTAATGCGAAATGTCCACAAACCGTTTAATTTTCAAAACTATCATTGTGTAGCATTTTGTTATGCTGGTGTTGCCTAATTGTTTGCTGGCACTAATTGTTATTCTGCTTACAACTCACCAAATATCTAAAATATAGTTTTAACCACACGATGCTATTCCTTAATTTGAACCATTTACCTTGCTATACAAGCTAGGTCAGAAGTATAGTCATATACTATTTTATTTTCATGCGAACCTATTAATGATGTTATCAATTTGAGTGTTTTGCCTCATAATGACCTCATACTAATTCAAATGTCGTAAAGCTTTTGCAAACAGGACTTTTGGCAATTTAGTTGGGACTTCAATTATCATTTTAGTTTAGTGTGGTTTTACCGAGAGCAATAGCTCGTTTAATACGCGCTGATTATTATTTGACGGCATAGGAGGTTTTGTTTTAAGTAATAATATACTCATATATATTAATAACCGAATATCACATTGACGAGTCAGGAACTATGTTGACAACAATACAAATTATAGACACTTAGACACCCACACATTTCCTTTTCAAACAACCATGTGATGTATGAACCCTACAAAATACTGAGATTTCTCTTTTCTTGACTGAGTTGACTTTGGCGATGATTGCTTTAAGAATTTTTAAACGTCATTCAAACCAGCACCAACAAAGCACTTACGTTGACGATCATAAACATGCCAGTTATCAACAATAATTCTATTGCTACTTGTGATCTTTTTTCTTCACTATGAAGTCACATGAGATGGGTGACAATAGCTGTTAATTTTAAGCAAATAGGCCTGGTCCTTCTTTGATATTGTAACAGTCAAAACAATACATTTTAATCTATATTTTAGCTGTGGCAAGCATAATTCAATGACAGTATTGACGAAAGCCAAGCTTTGCATTTGCAGAGAGTTAGTGATTTTAAACAGGATCTTGTAATACGAAATGTCCACAAATATTTTAATTCTCAAAAATATCATTGTGTAGCATATTGAACAAAATTTTTGTCGACTGTTCTCATTTTACTTTGTTATGGTGGTGCTGCCTAATTGTTTGTTGGCCCTAATTATTATTCTGCTAACATTTAACCGAATATCTAAAATATAGTTTTAACCGCACAATGCTAACCTTATTTTCAACCATTTACCTTGCCATACAAGCTTCGTCGTTTGTATAGTTTAAGGCTTATAATTCTATTTTATTTTCCTACAAAGCGAATGAAAATCTTGGAAAAATACTGTTAACAAATGTGATTTGACTGAGCAATGATTTTTAATAATTTAAATAAGGCAAGGTTTGACCAAAAAATGTAACATCTGCGTCGACGTGAGCACAAGAATTAATTAAAAAGCATAAACCGAATTAAAATAAAACTAAAACAATCTGAAGCGAAACAAAGTGTAAGAGAAATTTATGCTGTTGAGGCGTGTTCTTGGTTGGCCAAATAATTCAAAGACAAAATTTTGCATAAGCAATCTCGTACAATATTTTTTTGTATTCTTCTTCTGTGCTCCACTGACTTAAGGCAATCCTACAATCTGTAAAATCGTCATCTTCGCTAAAATCATCTTGAAAAAACTGTTTAAATGCAAGTGTCTGTGTGAACGTATTAGCTATGTAAGTGAAAACATTCAGAACCTATGTAACGTTGTAACAAGGTATATTAACGCCATATGCAATCAATTGGTTAAACGTGACCTTGTGTCTCAAAAAGCAGTGAAGTGTAGAAAATTACTACTCATAAAATACCAGAAAAGTTGTCTTTAAGGTCATTACTGATTTGACATTATCAGAGTTTGGAAGAGCTTTCGCTAAGACGTTGACAAGTTTGCTAAAAAGTTGAAGGTAAGCTGGTTAATTTTTTTAACTTTTGTAAGCTGCTTTCTTTTCTAAATCTATTGGTCGCACTTTGACAATTAACGTAAATCAACTAAATTAAAGAACTACTGCCTTGCCGTAGTATGAGGTTTAATTTCATTGCGTTTTGTCGTAGAGCATTTCATATTAAGATTTACAAAATGTCCGTAAAAGCGAGGTGACGGTGAAATGAGAGTTTGTGTAAGAATGTAATTGAAAGCAAATGAAAATCTCCACTGACTTAAGGCAATCTTACAATCTGTAAAATCGTCATGTTCGCTGAAATCATCTTGCAAAAGCTGTTTGAATGCAAGTGTCTGTGTGAATGTATTAGCTACGTAAGTAAAAACATCTATCACCTACGGAAAGCAATCAACTGTTGCAGATGTTCTGTACATTGATTGTTGTTGTACAATCATTATGCGCTCTATGATGAATGCCGTGCAATTACAGTTTAATTTAATTTTCATTTAAACACTGAGTTTGGCGAATCCCTTTGGTAAATACATGCAGTGTGCGAGGGCAATATGAAAAGCGTATTTGCTGATAACACCCCTACCTTTTTCTGTCAAGTAGAACTGCAACTTAATATTCGAACAGAATGACTACTTCTGAACAAAAGTATCATAATATAAAACTAAATATATGTAGGAATTAAACCTGTGGCATAGTGTGGTAATGTGCATAATGGCAATGCAATAATATTTCTAGCATGTTGAAAATTGGTTTAAAACTGCTTGATTTTGCCATTGAGCTTGCTAACCATCCTGCAATGACACAATGTGTATGTGAAATTTTGTTTGACATAATATATACTTTTTATTGCTAAAATTCTTGACATATATATATTTTGCTTCTTGCAAAAGCAACAAACGTGGTACATTTCCATGCTTCTTGCAGCTGCTTGTTAGTAACGATTATAAGTTTTGGTGAGTACTACGAATTAAAATTTCACATACTTGTTTTGTTTTCATACCATGGAAATTGAAAGAAACGCATTTTTTCTCTTGCGTAACATCTGGAAACGAATCTCTAGCACCTGTAACCCAACAGCAAATTTAAAGTTGGATCAGTTTAACATTGAAATAACTAACTGTCGCAATTAAAAAGTATTTATCTTTGTACTCAAATAGTCTCAGCATAAACGTCATACACATACTTAACAATGTGAAGTATTTGGTACCATACTTTGAAAGTGAAGGAAAGCCTCACATATTTACAGTTTAATTCAATTCTTTTAGGAAAAATTAACAAAACATTGCAGTCTTAACATGAAGTTGGCAATTACTCTTTCTACATTAACTCTTGCATTTGTTTGTGGAACAACATTTGTGGAGAGTATTCACCCATTTTGGTTACCAACGACAAAACCAATGCCCACTTTACCTCCAATTAGTGACAAGGAGTTTTATGACAGTAAGTAAATGCTATGAACTTGTTACGTGGTAGTGAAAAGAAATGGCTTATCACATTGTTCTATTTTTGAAAGAAACTCGATGAGTAGCCATAATCATAAACACCCTTATGAAATACAAAAGATTTTAAGATAGCTATATAAGGAATATCTTAAAAATAAGAAATATCTAAAAAGTAAAGGATTTTGCTGTGTTTGCACAGGCTTATGCAAACCGCTAACACCTTGAAAAGAACTGGAGAGCGCAGACCAGTGCAAGCCAGAGACAGAAGGCTCTGGGTTGCACCTGCTCGAGAACTCTCACAAGCGTCTGCAAGGTTTACGTCTACGCCAGGGCAAATACGAAAAACATCTTATTTTTTTTATAAAATTACAATATATATTGTATTCATGGTTGATTTGTAAATCCTCTATAAATAATTGATTGATTAAATTATTAGGTTGAGATCATATCTGTTTTTGCACTAGCTAATAAACATCTATTGACCAATAAGCCCACAAGTTTTACGGATTTTGGTAAACGTTTTAACAAACAAGTTGTTCATGAAATATTTATTTCAGAATTCAAACAAATTCCTCCAATAACTGTGACAGCAGATAAAATTGTAAAGAAATTCTTTCGTCTGCCATCTTCTGTCCTGAATAAACGAAGAATCTACCTTGAAGACACAGCTGTTGTAATGGATTCATCTGGTTCCATTGGAGATTGCGAGTACAAGAAGGGAAAACAAGCTATAAAAAATCTCATAAATATAATATTACCTGACAGCATCGACGGTTACTGGGCTGGTGTTCAGTACTCCAATTACGCAAGAATTATGTTCAATTTCTTTCCTGCTTCACAAGCTGCCACAAAATCTGATTTGTTTTTTTTTTGAAAATGGAGGGACGAACACTGCTGACGGTTTAGCAAAAGCAAAAGATTTATTTGATGATCCTACGAAAGGTAAGTTAGATTAGCTAATATACGAATATTTCAAATATTTTGTGCACGTAAATACTTCATGATTTCTACAAAGGATGCATTAAAAGAATCCATTTTTTTGGATCACACAACAAAAAGAAGTTATTGTCATAACAGGCGTTTAAATGGCGTTCGAACAACATGATGCTTACAAAATTTCTGATATCAAAAACAAATCCTATCTGTCAAATCTCTCATATACTGCAGCAATCGAGATATTGTAAATTAAACAAGCAGTTATAGCTATATCAAATTATTTGCTGCATAAAGTCTAAAAGTTTTCATTCTATATGCTAGGTAGCCGTCTTTTGGTTTCAATTACTGGAAAAAGAATGAATGAATGAACTTTCTAAAAAAATGAAAAATTTATATTGTAGGAGTAAAAGATTGGGCTGACTTTGCCACCGATAGTTAATAAAATATTATAATACATATAGCTACGAATTTTCAGAGCTTGAACGGTAGCTACTCATTTTAAACACAAAAAAGAATACATTTTGTTAATAAGGCATAAGAGCGGTAATGCTAATTAAGCCAAAGCTTTGTGCCTGTCCGATAAAATTATTTTGCTAAGTAGTGCATGCTCATTAAAAGATTCGTGATTTTGAACATGTATAACACTGTAAGTGAGGAGATTATTTTGAGATTCTTTGTTTTTTTAAATATTACATTTCATAAGCTCGTCACAATGGTTTGTCCTGTATCTGTTGTTTGATAAAAACGATAATAATATTTCTTAAACAAGAACATTTTCTTTCACAAATTGGATAAAATGTCTATCTTTCAAACTGTCTCAAACAAATGCATTCATTTCTTTTTTGTACAATTTACAGGAAGCCGTCGTGGTGCACGTCAAATGGTGTTCCTTGTGACAGATGGACAGTCAAACATAGATCAAGGCCAAACCGTTCCAAATGCAAGAAAACTGAAAGATGACGGTGTAGAAGTCTTTGTTATCGGTGTTGGAGATTTTAGCAGTGGAATTGAAGAAATAGTTCAAATTGCTTCATTACCAGTGGAAGATCATGTTCTCAGAGTTAAGAGCTATGGAGACATGATCGATGTTGTCAAACTTGTGATCAAAGAAATTAATCCCGGTCAATATGTAATAGTTGAGAAAATTCCTCCTCCTTGTTAAAAAGTGATTAACCCTTTGTCGCACTTGTATTTTTTCTTCGAGAAAAATTAAATTTTTTTTGCATTAAATGTAGCTATTTTTTAATGACATGGAAGTTGATCTAACTGAAATGAAAAAAAAAGATAAATTATGTTACAATACTGCTGTCTCTGATACACATATTACAATCTTAAGCAAAAGTAAAGATTTTGAAATATTTACTTCCGATTGCAACATTGCAACGCCAAACTTGGACCTCATATTTTTGCAACTTTTTTTCGCGTCATGCAAAGCCAGGGATCTGTATTACAGTTTACGTTTATTCAAAATCTAAAAACTAAATATTTAACTCTTCCAACAGAAAAACCTTTGAAATATTGCATATCTTTCATACCATAGATGCTTATACAGTGCTGTTGAAGGGGTGGGGGGGAGGGCGCTTGGTGGAGGAGCCTCACCCTTCTACATTTGAAATGGGTAATTTTTCATAATTTCATTGCTTCAGTTTCGTCAAGAGAGCCCCCATGTGATAAATTTTTTTCTACAGGACTGTGATTATACAATTTTTTATGTTTAAAGGTCTTGCAAGTGAGATGCTAAACTTTAAGTATGATCTGCGCTGAGGTTTTTTATTCGTATTGATTCTGTACGTGTTGGCAGGCGAAAATAGCAAGTGCATGTATGTTGATAGAGAGACATGGTCATCTCTACTGCATTGTCATGACAACTGTCTCTAGATTATTGTGAAGCTTTTGTCTCATGCATAAACCAAGTCTCCAAATGTAGTAATAGTACATCACTTCAAGTTTGAAGTTGGTCTAATTCGCTTAACATGTGAGAAATTTTCACATTAATGTTTTCCTTAATTACATTGTCACCAAGCAACAATCTTAAATGCAGTGAAACTCAACTCATTTTATACATTTTTTTGAACTTCACTTAGAATCACGAACAAATATTAGATGAGTCTTTGAAAATTAGTATAAATAAATAAATAAATTAATTAATTCAGATTTATCTTAGTATAGACATTATTTCATCAAAGACTATTTTGTGTTCTGGAGGAGACTTTGCTTCATTGACAAAACAAAAAAAGGCGATGACGAAAGCGTTAAGTAGTTTTTGGCTATGGCTCAATACTGGTACGAGTGGGTTGTAAAAAGTACACATAGTTTATTATCACCTAAGCATTGTGTATACGTCTTGATGAAGGAAAAAATAATCACTTTAGAATAAAAGATATTTTCTGTCATTGAAAAAATTAGTGAAAACACAGTAAACATTTTTTAAAGCGAAATCAAAGCAAATATGTTCATTTTTCCTATAAATTATCTTGATTTGCAAACTCTCCGTAATTTATTTAATTGATTGATCTCTGCAGTGGTAGAGGTCAGATTGTTTAAAGTGCTTATCTCACAATTTTTTTTTTCGAATTTTCTGATTAAGGTAAAAAAATCATAATAAAAGTTATTTTACAATTTTCTTATTGATGGCTTCGTTTATGAGATAAATGCGTTTCTTTTCTCAAAATCGGCAATAATGGCGAAAATTGCTGCGCGTTCAATTTGCTTGACGAGAGCCTGAATCGAGAAGTATGTGACGTAACATAAGGACAGGAAGTTTTTCTGAAGTGTGATTTTTACTATAATTTCTACTTCATCTACTACGGCTCTGCATCAAAATGCCTGATAGATGTGCAGTTTTCGGCTGTTCAAAACGAGCAAATTATGCGGAAGGAATTTCTCTTCACCGTATACCATTTTACGGTGATGAGCGTCCTGAAGCGAAGCGAAGACGTAAAATCTGGGTGAATTTTGTTGCAAGAAAACGCGCTCGATGGACACCGACTTCGTATTCGGCTGTTTGTTCCGTTCATTTTACTGATGCGGATTACGAAAAATACATGGTAGAAATCCCAGGGACGAAGAATTATACACCAAGGCTGAAAAAAGATGATTTTGGAATCACCGCTTATCCAACAATATTTCTAAAAGATGATGAACCAAAAAATCCTACACCTAGAGAGAAACGACGGGTAAGTAAAAAGATACCATCTGCAAATGAAAAGCGATTTGTTAGTGATATGCATGTCGCAATTATTTGTTGCTTCTTTAATGTTTTATTCCGTATATAGGTTAAAACATGGTAAAAGATTTGGTGAGCGAATCATGCTCTACTTCAACTGATAATTTCATCGAAGAAGAAATCATCACAGAAACGATTGCAGAAGAACTCCCAATTGAAAACACTTTAACCTCCGCATCTAAATTGGCTGAAATCGATAAAATAGAACAGGTATTTAAATTCAGTTCAGTGTTATAAAGTGATAATATATTTTGAAGTACATGAACGCCTTTACAGACCCATCAAACAGTTGGCACCCAAACATTGCCTGCAGATTGTTCTGGTTGTTACAATCTGCGAAAGCAGAACAAACGATTATCTGGGCAATGGCTGTCAGCAAAACACAAGTTAAAAAAACTTAGAAAAGAAGGTGTGCTTTCATTGCCAATTTCAAAATATTTAGAATGTATCATGTTTCTCATTGCTCTGATTTTATTCTCATCCATGCAGTTGAGAGGGACTCCAGCATTAACACTGCAAATACTTCATCAACACGCAGTGACTTTGATCCTAGCTCAAACCTGGAAGATGGGGAAACAGACAGTGTGGATGATGATGATTCTGATGGTGATGATTTTGATGTTGAAATGGAAACAAGTACTGATGACACAGAAGATGATGAAAATTTTTTTGATAATAGTGAGAGTGTTCATGATGCTGATGAATACTCAGAACCAATGTAAGATATATATTAAATAGAAACATTGTTCTGGCTTCACACTAATTAGTATTTGGTGTTACTTCTTTGTTCTTTAGAATCAACACTTCTGACAATGTGCAAAAGCAGCAGAAATACATTGTCTTCTTGACACAGCTTCTTCTGTTGTTTAAAACATGCATGTTTTGTCATGGAAAAAATCCAGTGGTTCATGTTTGTCAAAGTGGAACAATGGTGACCATAAAAACCATGTGCAAAAATGTTGATTGTCGTAAAGAATTTGTTTGGAAAAGTCAGCCATTGATGCCTGGTACGAAGATTGCAGCTGGAAACTTTCTACTTTCATTTGCAGTCTTAGTGGCGGGATCTTCAGCTAGCAAAACATTTCAAGCAATGAAGCATATGGGACTGCAAGTTATTTCACTGCCAACATACTTTAGACATCAGCAAGTATGGCATGTTTTTTTGGTTTAAGCTGCAGATCTAAAGGGTGACTAATATTTAAATTACATTTATAGAACATTCTTTTCCCATCAATATTTAATTTTGGAGAAAGTACCAACAGAAACTGCTGAAAAAAACTAAAGAATGTGGATCAGTTGTTCTGGCAGGTGATGGTCGTCATGACAGTATGGGGCATTGTGCCAAGTACTGTGCCTATACCGTCTTTTGTTGTTCCACGTCATCCATTATTCACTTTTCCTTAGTTCAGGTTTATGACTACATCACATGTTTAATAAAAGTAGAGAAGAAAATGCTAATTTCAACTTCAATTATTCTAGAGAAATGAAGCTGGCAGTAGTCCTGCTATGGAATACATGGCATTTAAAAACACCATGGAATTGCTATCAAGCAGTGGCATACAATTATCAACATTTATATCTGATAGACACATATCTATCAGTAAACATATGAGGGAGAAAATGGCACATGTGAAGCACTATTTTGATTTATGGCATCTAAAAAAAGTAAGCTGAATTTAAGATGTAAAATCTTGAGAGGAGTATGGATTTGCATGTCATTAATGGACAATTTAATGGTACTATTTTTGTAGAACTAACCAAAATAATAACAAAGCTTAGCAAAGAAAAAGGTTGTGAAGAATTGAAAAAGTGGGTCAAACCCTGTGGCAACCATTTCTATTGGAGTGCTTGTTCTACTTATGATGGTGATGGCAAAGTAATTTGGGCAAAGTTCAAATCTTTCCTGAGTCACATAGTAGACAAGCACACCAATTTGGATGATCCACTCTTTTCAAGTTGTTTTCATGGCCCTGATATTCAACCAAGGGAATATTTGTTAGAAGGTTTGTGAAGGCATTATTTAAAGATAACTTCCCTAACAGTTTATCATCATTCTTTGTTGTAATGTTTAAGGTTCAGTTGCCCATGAAAAGCTTTGTGCTAAATTGTTACACCCACAACTAATGAAGTCAATTCACCAGGCTTCACCAGTTGCTCAAACAAGTTGTTTGGAAGGATTCCATTCTGTCCTGAATCATTTTGCTCCAAAAATAATTCATTATTCCTATGTTGGAATGTATTGCAGGTGGGCGAAAATTTCCTATATGACAATGTTAGTTGTTTTGCAACTTCCACAAGTCTTTATTGTTTTAGACACATTTTGGCATCCATCCACTTCACCAAAAACTTAAGGCGTGATGTAAAGATAAAGAATGATGGCAGTTCCCAAATAAATGTGGTGTATCCAAGGTTTAAAAATGGTGAAGGAACTGTGAGGGATGTCAGAGTTAAGCCCAAATTTGGTAAGTTGTTGCTAAATGTGTTGCTTTGCATCATTTCATAGTATTGAATACGACAATAATTTCTTTTTAGAGTATGTGGATGAATTATTTGAGAGTGTGTTGCTGTCAATAAAAGACAAAGACGCATTATCAAATTCACAAAATTTTTTGAAAGAAATGTCCCACCACCAATGAATGTCATGCTGCCAAAGCAACCCAGATCTGAGGTGATACTAAAACAGGTCCGTTGAAAATGCATTGTGGTCAATGATGTCCCCCCCTCAATTCCAGGTAATTAATAATGATTATATAACATGTAGCTAAAAATGGTTTGAAAATCATTTTAAACAATAAAAATGTTTTTGTTTCATGCCAGCAGCTACAAGTGTGCCATTCAGCTGTCAGTCAAATGTGGCAGTTTCAAAAGAAAAAAGTCAGCCAAAATGTTTGACATGTAAGAAGCCAATGAAAGGTCACAAACATGTGGCAGATTGCCCAAAAAATAGGAAAACTTAATTTTCACATCACTCATTTATTTTATTTTCTTCGTACCCTCTATATTCCACACAACATGGAATAGTTGACATATCTGCCAGAACCGACTGGTGAGTCAAGCTTTCAGCTACAGACTTAAGTTCTTGGCAGCACCAGGCCTCTAGAGGATTCTGAAGAAGTGTAACTTGACAAAAACTACACTTGCACCTGATGAATAAAGAAAATCACATTAAAAAATTGTAATCGAGCATCTTTTAACAATTTTTTGCCCAAAAAGTAAAAAAAAGCGATTGTAATCTTAAATAGAAAATTGCACGTTTATGTCTATATTTCATAACTTGAAACCTGAATTGAAATACATTTCATAAGTTGAATTGAAATTAGAAATTTTATTACTCACCAAGAACTCAACTCAACTGTGTGATCAAGTCTTTTTTGTAGCATTTCAAGTTGCTTTTTATGTTCATTTGACTTTTCCACGTAGTCTTCATACCATGCTTGTTCGGCCATTGGTTCATCAGCGTATAGATAGGACTCGGACTCGCCGTAATTTTCATTTATTTTATTATATTCCTGGTCATTAATGTTCTTTGTTTCATCTTCGATGACATAACCGGGAATATAATCATACTCCGAATCACATTGCGAACTATGAGAGCTTTCCGAATCAGAATTCAACTCCGCCATCTAATCGTTTATAACAACAAGACCTTGACTTGTTCCTTAAGTTACGTCACAGAGACTTGATCCAGGCCCTATGCCAATTATCAACTTTTTCTGTCAAATTTCATATTTGATCAATAATAATTCGAAAACAATGCATCGCATGGAAAAATTGTAATATAAGTTTTAGATTACTTTTGAAGAAGCAATACGAAAATTCGAAAAAAAAAATTGTGAGATAAGCACTTTAAAAGACAAATACACACTCAATTGTACAGAAGAATCATGCTGTGCATGAGTTGCATTGTTCTTATTTTATAATAAAGTATAAAACACACTGGTTATCTAATTGTACGAATTCTTAAAGACATGAGTAAAAAAATCTCTAACACATATCAGCTTAAAATCGATTGAATGAGGAATACAAATGAAATAATTTTGTATATTGCCTCTTAAAAAATATGCAAAATGAAATAAAATAAACATACAATTTTTCTAACTTTTTAAATTTTCAAAAAGTTGACAAAGGGTTATATATTAAATGCTTCGTACAGATTCACAACAAAAAGTCTTTAGTATTTTCCATTTAATTTTAAACTTTTTTATAACAGAGAACATTAATGTATGAAGAAAGAAGTAATTTGGGCAAAGCATTTTCTCTTTCGCTGAAGAGTGCAGACTGCCAATCAAAGGCTTGAAAGGATAATTTAGTGACCTAAGAACATAACTTGAGTTCTGGTCACTAAGCATTCAGATGTTTTTTTTAGGAGAAAACACTTTCGAAAACTACGCGCATAAACTTTCTCTTTACATTTTCAGTTGGGATGTAAAAAGCATTTATGGTTATTTAAAGTGAAATATTCTAGCTGATAGTTCATAACAATGCTGTCTCTAATTTCTCTAAATTTTTTTCAAAATAATACATAATATAAATCCTAACAAGGTTTTTATATTCACATGAAAAATATGTGACTTGGACGAGATTTGAACTCGTACCTTCGGAATACTAGTCCTCCGCTTTACCTGTGGAGCGGTGATGCGGTGGCACAGATGATATGGTGCCATCCAGTAATTGCTATTATGTCATAATTTTAAAATAGCTTGCAGACAGTATACAAGCAGTGGAAAGCTTCATTAAAAATAACAGAAATTGACGGGGACATTAAGATAGTGGTGAGTGTACGATCCAGGACGCGTCTATGAAAGACGACGTACACGACACTGTGTTCTAGCGTGGTTGCGTTGCCATGCCGTTTGCTGGGTTGTCAATCAATCGTTCTACCACTTAAATTTGGCATTTTTACGTCGCAAAGCCAACGTAAGATTTCAGAGGTAAGCTTATTGCAAAAACATTGGTCAAAAAACGCTACTTTCCGTTTCATTATAATTTCGTTTAACACTTTTATTTTATACCACGATTTCGTGCAGTGTAAACCTATAAAGATAATATTTGACAGTATATGCATGACAATAAATCCGCCAATTTTTGTTTTAAGTGTTCGAGCTCATCGCATCATGTTGGGTTGTCAAATCGTAACAAATTTTTTGATCTAAATCGCCAACGCACTGACCGCGCTAGAGCCCATTCTCACATACGTCGTCTCAGAAGGACGTGTCGCTAATCATAAACTTGTTAGTAATATTTGAAAGAATACAAACGTGCAAAATAATTGGCTTTTTGTTAGTAGACTTATAGTCGAGGATTTAAGGATGGACAAGTATTAAATACATTGTCTCAGAAGCAAAGCTATTCATTGTTATGGTATAAACAGATAAATTCATACTAACTTGATATTTAGTTACTGAAATTGTAATGCAATCGATAGACGAACGGCGCTCACGACTTACAAACATGCACTACCTTTTTGGTTCCGCTAAGTAGATGACACAATCACAGCACTACATGTAGACGAGATTGATAACTTTCACACTCACATCAACAAACAAAACAGCCACATACAATTTACCAAAGATGTCGAAGAAAACGGAACTCTTCCTTTTCTCGACTGTTTGGTAAAACATGACAACCAAAAACTACGAACAACAGTTTATCGCAAGCCAACACATACTGACCGACTACTAGAACAATCATCTTACAACCCTACATCACACAAAGCCACCACAATCAGAACATTAACAAGACGTGCACAAATCATATGTGATTCACCGGACGCTCTACAAACGAAAACATCTATCTCAAACGTGCTTTTGACAAAAACAACTATAACTCTGACTTTATCAAACGCAACCCTTACAACTTAACGAACCCAACGAAACGAACAACTCAGTGACAACAGCAACGATACCTTACATCAAAGGTACGTCTGAGACTATCTTGCGTATCTTACGACCATACAACGCACGTGTAGCACATAAACCAATCACAACGTTACGACAAGTACTAAAGAACATAAAGGACGAAGAGTGTTGTATTATTGTTTTATTGGTATTGGTCTCCCTGTGCCACTATCTGCGGTACTTCAGACCAGCGGTACTCATATATATATATAATCCGCCATATTATTGTTTTGTAGTATTTTAAGTAGTGTTTTAAAGTTAAATAAAGCCAGAGAATGGTAAATTACAACAATTTATTTAACTTTATTTAAATTCTTCAATATGGAAACGATATTGAAACCGCAACGTCTCGACTTGGACCCAAATTCGCCGTCAGCCGCGAAAGAGTGGAAACATTGGCTCCGAACGTTCAACAACTTCATTCAAGAATGCGGCGATAAAGCCCCAAACAAACACCGTACTCTCATCAATTATGTCTCTCACAACGTTTACGATTGCATCGAAGATTGTCAGGACTTCGATTCGTCTATTGAAGCACTAAATAATCTGTATATCAAGCCTCCGAATGAAATATTTGCACGTCATCTACTTGCTACAAGGCGCCAAAAGCCTGGTGAGTCGCTTACAGAGTTCCTACAGGAACTTAAAAAGTTAAACAAGGATTGTAACGTCAGAAGTGTGACTGCAGAACAATATAGGGAGGAATTAGTCCGTGACTCATTTATTAATGGTCTTCTATCACCACTAATCCGCCAACGACTTCTGGAGAACAGGCAACTCGAATTGAAGACGGCGTTTGATCAGGCCAACGCGTTAGACTTAGCCCAGAAAAACTCTGAAGCCTATGCTCCAACCGAAAACTCGGCAGCTTCTATTTCTACTGAAAGTGGTGGTGAGGAACCTTTACCAAGTGATAACCATGTGTCAGCAGCAGTCAAACCCCAAAGAAAATGTTATTTCTGTGGCGGCCCTATTCACAATAGAAAGGAGTGCCCTGCACGTAGCTGTGTCTGCAACAATTGTGGTAAAACTGGCCATTACGCTAAAGTTTGCCAGTCTCAGGCTGTAAAAGGGACTAAGACTACAGCATCAATAAGATCTGCCTCACTCTGCTCCATAAGTGCCGCCTGTCCAAAGAGCCTTAGGCAAGCATCCACCAAAGTCAATGTCAACAATACTGTTCTTACTGCCCTTGTTGACTCTGGGAGTTCAGATAGCTACATCAACGACAAGGTAGCTAACCAGCTCAACCTCAAATTACTCAAGTCAGATGACAGTTTGTCTATGGCTCTCACATCACTTAAAGCCAAAGTTCTTGGCCATTGCTTTGTTGACATCCAACTAGGCCACCAGTGCTATTCATCTGTACGTCTAGGGGTACTGAAGGATCTCTGTAGTGATATCATTCTTGGCCAGGACTTTCAAAGGGAACATAAAAGTGTTGTCATTGAGTTCGGTGGGGAAAAGCCCGAACTTAAAGTACCCAACGGGGTACCTGTATGTGCTCTTGCAGCAGCATCTATTGAGGAACCATCCCTCTTCACGAACCTCCTCCCCGAATGTAAGCCTATCGCAAGCAAGTCGCGGAAATTCAGCAGGGAGGACCAGGAATTTATTAAACAAGAAATTAACCACCTACTCGTTGAAGGCATAATCAAACCTAGCACCTCGCCCTGGAGGGCTCAAGTCGTCGTATCAAAGGACCCACTACAACGACACAAGAAGCGGCTTTGCATTGATTATTCTCAAACCGTCAACCTCTACACGGAACTCGATGCATACTCGTTACCCCGTATCGACAACATGGTCAACAACCTAGCTTCATATAGAGTGTTCTCAACGTTCGACTTGAGGAGTGCCTATCACTAGGTACCGATCAAGAAAGCCGACCGAAAATTTACCGGTTTCGAGGCCAATGGTAAGCTTTACCAGTTCTGTCGCATCCCCTTTGGAGTAACCAACGGCGTAGCAGTTTTCCAAAGAGCGATGGACAAGTTCGTAGAAGAGGAGGGCCTGAAAGATACATTTCCTTACCTCGATAATATAACTGTTGCAGGCTACGATCAGTTCGGGCATGACGAAAATGTGAGGAAATTCAGAGAGGCTGTAAAGCGCCGAAACCTCACTCTGAATGAAAACAAGACAGTAGAGTCCAAGTCTTCTATCAATCTACTTGGTTACTGTATAGGGAATGGTGTCATCGCCCCAGATCAGGAAAGGCTTCGTCCACTTAAAAGCTTCACTCCTCCCGAAAATTCCAAATCCTTGAAAAGAGTTATCGGTATGTTTGCATACTACGCAAAATGGATACTAAACTATTCTGACAAAGTACAACCGCTACTACAAGCAACCTCATTTCCACTTGATGGCGATGCTCTGAATGCATTCACAATGCTGAAGGAGGAGCTGCAGAAAGCGTCGTTACACTCTATTGACGAGAGCCTCCCCTTCATTGTAGAGACTGATGCTTCAGAAACTGCCCTGTCTGCTACACTAAATCAAGGAGGCAGACCTGTAGCGTTTATTTTTAAGACCCTCTAAGGGAGTGAGCTCCACTATCCTGCGGTAGAGAAGGAAGCATTGGCCATAATTGAAGCTGTCAGGAAGTGGCAACATTTTCTTGCAGGCAGACATTTTACACTCAAAACCGATCAGCAGTCAGTCGCCTTCATGTTTGACAACGGAAGACGCACCAAAGTAAAGAACAATAAAATCCAGGACTGGAGGCTAGAACTAGCCTCTTTTAGCTACACCATAAAATACCGGCCCGGTAAGGATAACGCTGCTCCCGACTCATTTACCCGGGCTTTCACAGCTTCCATACCTGCAGCTAGCCTTACTGAGATACACGCTGCTCTATGCCACCCAGGTGTCACTCGATTGTTACATTTCATAAGGTCGAAAAACCTCCCTTACTCTAGAGAAGAAGTTAAGAGGGTGTGTTCTAGTTGTAGGGTCTGTGCTGAGCTCAAGCCCCAATTTTACAAACCACAGCAAGGAGTCCTCATCAAGGCTACTCGACCTATGGAGCGACTCATCGTGGACTTTAAAGGTCCACTACCTACGACTACTAATAATCCCTATATGCTAACAGTCGTGGATGAGTATTCACGCTTCCCTTTGCTTTCGCCTGCCCAAACATGAGTTCATCAACCGTTATCAGATGCTCGGATCAGTTATTCGCTTTGTGTGGGACGCCAGGTTTCATCCATTCAGACCGAGGCGCCTCATTCATGTCCCAGGAACATAAAGAATACCTCTCTCAGAGAGGCATCGCCACGAGCCGAACTACACCCTACCACCCGATGGGCAATGGCCAAGTAGAACGCTATAACGGTATAGTGTGGAAAGCTATTCGCTTATCTCTCAAGTCAGCAAGCCTGCCGGACAGTAAATGGGAAATGGTACTCCCTGACGCGCTTCATTCAGCAAGGTCTCTCCTCTCCACCGCCACCAACTCAACACCACATGAGAGATTTTTTGGCTTCCAACGCCGTTCGACACATGGTACTTCACTTCCCACCTGGTTACAGTCCCCCGGACCGGACCGCCGATTTGTGAGAACAAGCAAGAATGACCCACTTGTTGACCTGGTAGAGTTGAAGGAAGCTAACCCTACTTATGCCCATATTAAATATTTGGACGGCAGAGAATCAACGGTATCACTGAGAGATCTGGCACCATGGCCCCCAGCACAAAATCACACCATCCCTGCCACTGTGCCGCCTATTGCAGAGGGAAAAGACCAGGCACATGTTCCGGCTGAGCATCAAGCAGTTGAGAAGGAGAGTATTTCAACTGAATTGGGACAGCAACATGCCCCTCTGAGGCGCTCAGTGCGTGTCGTAAAACCACCAACCCGTTATGGTTTTGAAGACGAATAGACTCTAAACTTTGAACTCATAAGTGTTATTATCAGTTCTGTTTAAGGGAGGGAGAATGTTGTATTATTGTTTTATTGGTATTGGTCTCCCTGTGCCACTATCTGCGGTACTTCAGACCAGCGGTACTCATATATATATAATCCGCCATATTATTGTTTTGTAGTATTTTAAGTAGTGTTTTAAAGTTAAATAAAGCCAGAGAATGGTAAATTACAACAAAGAGCAACCCAAAGAACGACAAGGTGCAGTTTACAAAATAAACTGCACCGTCTGCCACGCTTCCTATATCGGGGAAACTGGCAGGAACTTAAACATAAGACTTACTGAACACAAATGAGCTACTAAGAAACAAGACGAAACTAATCACATTGCCAAGCATCACCGAATCACAAAGCACAACATTGATTGGGACTAGGCAAAATGCATTATTTACAGTACTGACTATAGACAACGGCTTACATTAGAAATTTGGTATACCAACTTGGAACAAGCCCCCCTGAACAGTCCACAGCAATTACCGGCACCTAAAAACGACTTATTCACAATACAAACAAACCATCAACTAAAAACATTTCACTTCACACTAATTCACAATGACAATACAAATTTCATGTACACACAATACAATGACGTAAGAAGCAGATAACAAATACAGCTAACCTGACGTTTACTCCTCATTTGACTCTGAAGATGACTACCGCTAAGGTTGTCGAAACGTCAGTCAACAACAACAAAAACAGTCCTTCTCAGGACTATATTAACCTGGACGATCGACATTTACAAACATGTAACGACACTCCCGGGTTCAAACCATTTACTTTATATTTTTTTCTATTGGCTTTCTTCATTTACTAATTAGCATATGTCTTTCTTGTTATGGTGAAAGTAAAAGTTCTCAATTGTTCTTTTATCAGGAGCTCGAAGAATGTAACCTATGTAATTCGGACAACCAAAGATAAGCCGGCGTTTTAAATTCAAATTTTCCTGTATTGTCACAAAACTACACGCATGAGTAACCAGAAAGCCTGGGGCCAATCTAAATGTTTCTTGGATTGCTTCACGCGCGAGTTTTGTTAACAACTTATACGAAATAATATAAAATTCACTTACATATTATAAATGCATATATTGCCATCGCTACATGTGACACTACATGCACTGAATTTCACTGTGCTACTCAGTTACTATTTTAAATAAACAACTATAACCAAACTCTGTTTTCGAGCAGATCGAGTTAATGTTAATTATGACCAGTGTTTTCCTCCTTTAGAATCTCTATTGCACACGTCTGAAAAAATTAGTTCTACATGTGTTAGTAGTCAAATGCTTACTCTTGTAGTTTACTATATCAGCATTTGATGACAAAAACATGAGATTAGGAATTGATGATTCATTTATGTAATCCTTTCACTGTAAATATTTTGACTGAACTCTTAAATCAAAACTTGACACTACGTTAGCTTTAGAAGTGGTACTTTTAATTATTGACTTGGTTCACTGTCCTTGTATCAGTGGCGTGCGGTCATGTAAGCGTAGGCAAGCGCCGCTTGCCTAAGCATTTTACCGAACAAAAATTTTTTGGATCAATCTCTTAGCAAAATCAGTTTAAATTTTTCTGTTCTAAACAATGTCAATGTAATCTTTTGTCTAAATTGTATTTACAGCTGAAATGTTTGCTATTTATACACATTTAATGTCGTGATTTTCGGTTTCACTTTGCTACACTTGTAAGATGAGTCAAGTGGAGTAAATACACCTTAAAAATTTCTTATTTATTAACCAAGGCAAGCGCGCTTGCCTTCGGAGCTCAATTTGAACATTTGCGCATGCGTTAATCTAGATTTAGAGGCTTCTTATTCGAGGAATATCGAGAAAAGGCAAGCGGCGCTTCTAAGGGCGCCGCTTGATAGCATTTGGTCAACAGTCTTGTACGCTCGCAATTTTAAACACCTATCAGCGCACGAATAATATTCGTATATTCAACACATTGGACATCCGAATTATTCACGCCGTTAATGTTATCGTTTATTAAAAGATGACTGAGAGCGAAAGGTAATGTTCTGATTTCTAATTCAAAGTAGTAGGTGCTTTACTGGTTATTTTATTATTTTCTGCACACAATGTGCGTAAAAAAGCAGAGGCAGCAGTCTGCAGAGATATGGAAATGCCCGCAAACGTGTGTTGTGGTAAAGTGTGACTAGCATTATGACCAAAACACTATGCTCTTGTCAGTCTTGTGTCGTTGAATTCGTAAATTAATGACTAAAAATAAAAGGTACAAGATACTAAACAATAAGCACGACTCTCCGATATTCTGAAACGTACGAGTCAGTGCCAGACACATTTTGAAGAACGGGAGAACACGTTGCCATGACGTCATTATACCAAAATATAAACATTAAACAACGCCATGGCCTCAGTTTGTAACACACCGTGCCAATTTGTGCGCGAAACTGGCTGTTCTTAATTGTTATAATCACGACTGCTACAATACATTTCGCGCCTATTGTCTTGCAATTTATGTATGTAGAAGATATTATCTGTAGCATGTAATACAAGATAATGATATTGACAAGAGCTTCCTTTTGCGTAGTAGTTTTGATATTTGTATCCGGTAGATATCATGTAACTGATGTAAGATATAAATAAGATTGATGTTCCTATAAAATATATAGCATAAGAATTTTCATCCTTTTATGTTTTACTTCTACATTCGGCATTTTCACGACACCTGTACAACATGACTGAATGCATTGTGGAATCACTGTCAGCGCTTGCCTATTAAATTCGGTCACCGCACGCCACTGCCTTGTATGCAATGAGAGCAAAAACCAAATAAAATGGACGCAAGCCCCCGAAAAAGTTCAAATCATTATGAAAAGTGATTGGCTATACAGAATTTATATTTCGTAAGTGAAAAAGTACTATTCCTTTTAAAACATAACGTTGACTAAAAATTCCACAACATTTGCGGATTGATGAAACAATTAATCTTTCAAACATTTCAATTTAACAATTTCCATATCATCATATAATTAATACATCAACTGCAAAAAAACTTTATTTTTCTCAATGCAAGAACTCAAGTAAAAAGAGTCACTTTTCAACAGGGAGGAGGAATTTTCTTTACGACTGCATATTGACCTGGGTTAATTTCTTTGACCACAAGTTTTACGACACCAATCGCGTCTCCATAATCCTTAACTATGAATAGATAATCTTCTGGTGGAAATGAAACAATCTGAACAATTTTTTCAATTACACTGGTAAATGCTCCACTACCGATAACATAGATTTCCACACCGTCATCTCTCAGTTTCTTTGCATTTGGTACTGTTTGGCTTTTATCTACGTTTGACTGTCCACCTGTCAGAAGGAACACCATTTGACTTGCACCGCGACGGCTTCCTATATAAATTTGGCAAAAATGAAGTGAATACGTAGGGTTGATAGTTTGAGAGATAGATGTTCTATGCAAATTATAGAAGAGAATGTTGTTGTTTAATTAATATTAGTATTGCTATTTTACAAATACTGATGCTAGATAAACCAGTTTTAACGATTTTATTGTAACGCAATATTACTGAAAGAAAAGCCAATGATATCAAACAATGATATCCACATTTCAAAGATCTTAGACAAATTGAAAGTCATTCCTCTTTTAATGAAACTATAGTTAGCAAAGTCCCCACAAATCTGGAGCCTTTTCATTGTTATTACTCTTACGCTTGTTATTAAAGAAGTAAAATCTAAAAAAGCGCCTTTTTAGAATTTTAAATTAGTAGCGTACAAGTTCAGATTTATTTATTTAGATTAATGTAACTTTCAAAATTTTAAATTTCAGCTTTTATCTAGCATGAAAGAAATAGAGAAATATTTGTAAGCAGCGTTTTGTTGATAAACCAGTTAGTGATGACTATTATAATTTTCCAACTTCCTTGTTTATGTAACTATTTTTTGTCGACTCACCTTTCGTAGAATCATCAAATAAATTTTTTGCTTTTGTTAAGCCGTCAACAGTGTTTGTCAACCCTCTTTCATAGCTGAATAAATCAGATTTTGTGGCAGCTTGTGAAGCAGGAAAGAAATTGAACATAATTCTTGCCTAATTGGAGTACTGAACACCAGCCCAGTTACCATCGTAGTTGGGAGGCAATGTTATATTCATGAGATTTTTCATTGCCTGTTTTCCCTTCTTGTACTCGCAATCTCCAATGGAACCAGATGAATCCATTACAACAGCAGTGTCTTGAAGATAAACTCTTCGTTTATTTAGGAGAAAAGATGGCAGACGAAAGAAATATCTTTAAAATTTTATCTGCTGTCACATTTATTGGAGGAATTTGTTTGAATTCTGAAATTTAATAATTGAATAGCGCAGTTTCCCACAATACTGAAAACCGCTTAAATTCTATGGCGTTACTTATGATCATGGCAAAAGTTAAATTCATTCTATGAAAAGTAACCAGCTGGTACATTACAACAGTATATTTAGCACAAGACAATTTCATAACTTTAACTTATTGTCATAAAACTGCTTATTACTGATCGGAGGTAAAGTAGGATTCGGTGTAGTGGCTCTAATCCAAAATGGTAGTGTACTCTCCACTTATGTTATTCCACATACAAATGCAAGAGCTATCATGGAAAGTGTTGTTGCCACATTCATCTTAGGACTTAAATGTTAAATTGATATCTCCTAATGATATAAATAAACTTTAAATAATTAATGATTTCCTTCCTTCGGCCTCATTTTTTTGCAAAAACCTTCACAAAGTACTTGTTTTAAGTTCATGTTAAAAATCTTTAACTTTGAAGCCTAGTTTTCAATGCGACATAAGCACAAAGAAGAAACCAAAGCAAAGTATATTCTCGAGAGGTTAGAGGAAGCAAAAGAAAAGGGATTTTCTTAACAATATACTTTTGTTTCATCTTAAATACGCTTATGTCAGGATCGAGTGTTTGAAGAAATGCACATTTGTTTGGTAAAGCCTCACAAGTAAAAAATTATCGATTCTACGACGCTTCAACAGGTAAAATTCACATATCAAGAGACGTGTTATTTGACGAAAGCTCATTTGATCGACGAAAGAAATCTACTATAGTAATACATGGATATGATAAAGATACTGTGACCGAAAACAGAATGATGAACTATTAGAAGACAATGAAGAACATGAAGTCAATAAAGACATGGAAGATAGTTCCAACAACAGTATGATAGAGAAACAACAACAACCACGACGATCAGCACGAATACACAAATTTCGTGAAAGCTTGGTGTGGTGATCACAGGTAATTGGTGGCAGAACAATGTCGCTAGCATTGATGATAAATCTATCCGTCACGATGAACCACTCAATATTAAAGAAGCTTTTGATAGTCCAGATAAGGCGAAATGGAAACAAGCAATGGACAGTGAATATTCTTCTCAAATAAAAAACAATACTAGGACATTGGTTGACTTACCTAAGATCGTAAAGCCGTAGATTCTCGATGGATATTCAAAGTGAAGTCAAAGCAGACGGTTAAATTGAAAGGGCATAAAGCTCGGTTAGTTGCTAAAGGATACTTACAAGAATATGGTTTGGATTATGAAGAAACATTTTCTCTAGTAGCGAAATATACATCAATTCGCTCTCTCTTGGCAATCGCTAATCAATTAGATTTGGACGTACACCAAATGGATGTGTTGACGGCATTTCTGAACGGTGAACTTAAAGAGGAAATAAATATGAAGCAACCTGAAGGATATGTGAAAAAGGGACAAGAACAGAACGTCTGTAAATTAAACAAAAGCATATATGGGTTGAAGCAATCTTCGAGATGCTGGTTCGATACCATTGATCAGCTCTTAAAGAAATCCGCTTACGCTCAATCCAATTCTGATCCGTGCCTGTACATTAAACGAAAGGGAGATAATATCAAGCTTCTAGCGTTATACGTCAATGATTTGATTCTTGCAAGTAACAACAAGAAAATGGTAGACGAGGAGAAAGGTATTTTAAAGAAACGCTTTGAAATGAAAGATCTAGGTGAAATTCATTTCTGTCTTGGCATTCAAATTCAACGAGACAGGGAAAAGAAACAAATGCGACTTCATCAATCAAAGTATTTGACGAATTTATTGAAGAGATTTGGAATGCAAGAAGGCAATCCTGCTGCAGGTTCCGTTGAGCTAGGAACCAAGTTGTTGAATAATGAAGGAGAGCCAATGAGCATAACCAAATATCAAGCATTAATTGGTGCATTAACGTATGCAGTTACAGCGACAAGACAAGACCTAACGTATTTTACGTTACATTAAAGGTACGATCAACTACGGCATTTGCTTTGACGGACATAAGGAATCTGAAGTCAAATTAAGTGGATTTGTTGATGCTGATTGGGGATGTGATCCAAATAATCGAAAATCACATTCAGGATACCTCTTCATGATTTGTGGTGGATTGGTAAGCTGGGCAAGCAAAAAGCAAAGTATTGTAGCTCTCTCATCTACTGAAGCTGAGTATGTTGCAGCATCGCAAGCATGTCAAGAAGCAATATGGTTAAGAGGATTACTTCATGATTTAAACTTCACTCAAAAGGAACCAACTATCATAAATGAAGATAATCAAGGAGCAATAAGTTTGTCGAAAAATCAGAAATACCATCCAAGAACGAAACACATTGACATAAAATATCATTTATTCAGGACAAAGTACTGAAGAAAGAAATTGCACTTGAGTATTGTACGTCACAACAAATGGTTACTAATATGTTAACGAAACCATTAGGAAAAACTGCATTTCAACGAATGAGATCTAATATGGGAGTAACAAACATTTAAAGGAATAGTGATTAGTTAATATTTTTGAAAGGCAATCGAAGAATAAAACTTAAGCATGAAAATGTGTAAACCATTTTCACAAGGTAGAGTTTACTTAATGCCAAATAAAATGTCACACAAGCAATTTATTATTACAGGATGTTTGGAAACTCATATAAGAAGAATAGTTTGAATCTTATTTTATAACATGCAATAAATAACATAGAATGGCATGATATATATATGTACTAACCTTGGTTTATGGGATACATGAAGATTTAACTTTATTGTTTGAAATTCTGCTAACGCAAATTTAACTCTGTTTGAAAAAAAGGTTTTGTTCTGATAGAAATAAAAGAGGATCACTGGTATAGTGCCACATTACAGGGCGTGCGTTCAACGAGATTCGCCAAACTCATTCTTATAATGAAGATTTAAAATAACAGTGGAACGTCGTTAAATAATTGCATGGCTTCCCTCATTTTGAGTGTATTCATTTTAAAGTTTAAACCTTCGATAATTTGGAGAAAATTGACTTAATGCGTACTCAATTCGATCAACTTCAGCAGAGAGCGATAAACGTTCTATTTAGTTTTGTAAATATTAGTCTCGTCGTTACTTGATAACCATGAACGGATTTCAATGAAGATTTATAAATATAGGAACGTAACAAATTAAGACTTATTTCGGCCATGGATTTTTGCCTTCAGCTATGTAGTCAAAAAAACTTATGTGGCTAGATTTACGATGACATAAGCCTACAATAGATGGAGCATGTATGAATCGAATAAAAAAATTACCTGAAAATTTTCACGTTAGCTTTCTTCAACTTTGCAAAATGTAACCACAACAGTACAGATGTTTCTTACTCCTTCTTCCTTCTTCTACCAATGTTCTTAAGACTGCAGTAGTATAGGACATGGGGATACGGGCACAGTTTAGGACCTGTTTTGGACCTGTTTTGCAAACCATAGGTATACGATCGCAAAAATCTATCGTTTAAAAATTTGGAATCTATATGTTTTTGAAATATATAGATGCGTTTAAAATTTACAAGCAGTCTTTACAAATAAATGTTAACAAAGCATCTGTTCGGAGGGGCTCGGCAGCGCAGATCACGAAGTGATCGAGCAGGGGATGGAGCCCCGAGAATTTTAAAGCGACGGTGGGGTGATTTCACGAAGTGAGATCCGGAGCGTCCCCTGGGTCCGAACGACAACAGACATTTAACATATGCTCTTTACAAAATTTGGAATCTATATGTTTTTCAAAATATAGATGCGTTTAAAATTTTACAAACTGCCTGCAGCAAACAGTTATTACAAAAGGTATAAATGCGGTAAACCGTTTTGTATTAACTACTGCTTACAAAAGTTATGTGATATGTAGTCAAACCTGAGGAGCAGGTATGTATGATTTTACTCTAACAGAGGCCCACGCTACATGCTTACTACACATTATAACTGTTTGTTAATATTTAGTTATTTGAATTGATAAGATAATGACCATAAGCATAACTTGTACATTCATCATCTAATATGTACCGTTTATCATCAAAACAGCTAAGTGATACTTTATTAATTTAATAACTCCCAAGTTGATGGTTAACACTTCTAATAGTTTTCATTGTATGATGCATTTACTTCTTTTCAAATAATGTTTTTTTATAGTCTTCATGTTCTATTTCGCTCTTAATAATATTTTTCTTAATTCCTTTAGCTTTTTTATCTCCTTTATTATTAACTTTAATATAACTATACATTTTACTTCTTAAACCAACAAATTCAGTAATTGAGATTCCAGCGGCTTCGTCTTTAAATTTACCAATAATTTTTTTATTAGTCTTATTTTAGTGATTACTCAGAATATTGAGAATATTCTGAGTAATCACTAAAATCAAATTTATCTTTATCAACCCAAAAATCTTGATAGACATCTTCAGATTCGATTTCATATGTTAAACTATCTGTGTCTGTGAAAAGAAGTTTAGCTTTATCACCATACCGCTTCTTGATATAGTTGTAATGAAAATCATACATCAACGTTTTACTTAAATCTAAGATGCACATACCCACATATGCCGGCCTATTAAGGGTTAGTGTTTCTTTTATTTTATGCACAGCTACTAAATTTTCATTAAAGATCTTTGAACTTACATAAGTAGGTTTTGAAGCCAATTTTAATAATTTATTTTTATTAGTTACTAGTCTAATATCTACTTTTTTTCTCAAGTTTTCCATAGTTTTCCCAAAAACCGAATTATTCATTAATTTGAAGAAGTCTTTTTCAAAAGAATTTTTTGCATTAGTTCTTTTTTGAGTATTAAAGTCTATGTATTTTTTCAACCATGGAGATTGGTTAAATTTCAATACTCGGTGGACTTTAGTTAACTTTAACCCAAGATCTAAGTATAATTGAAGATTTCTATAATGTGGCACATACTTCTCTTTATTTTTTAAAGTCGGAATCAGTTTGCTTACTAATCCTGTTGATATATTGTAATTAGAAGCAATTGTCTTACAATATTTTGACAGCATGTCGCTAGTTACCTTAACTTTTTCTGGTGCAACAGGATAATCGTTACGTAGATCATGTAGTTCTTTAGGGTATTCTAAATCAACTTCTAAAATTAAACCTTTTTTACTATCTGCTTTATATTCAGCAAGGTTTAAGTTGTTAATCTGTTTCTCAGTTAACCATTTAAAACCATCAGTAGGCAAGTTTTGTGACATAGCCCATCCATATAAATTGTTTGCGTCAAGATACATTATATATTTTGAGGGTTTTTTCTTATCAAATGTTCCCATATACTTATTATTAGCCTTACCATATCGATTAGAAATATAAGAAACACCCCCTCTCATACCCTTTTCAATGAATTGATACATATTAACATCAGTCATTAATTCTAATTCAATTTTAGTCATCTTTAACATAGCATCTCATGATAGACCTGGACTACTAAAATAGTGGACTGGGTCTAATCTATAATATTCAAGACATGTTTTTCGAAAGTTTTCAAATACATCAGCTAATAACAAAACGTCTGATTTTAAATACAGATTGTGGTACTCACTCATGTTTTGTATATTAAATGTATTCCAAACATTTTGGGCATGATGGTATTGTTCATCTGATATATTCTCAGCAGTAAGAATACTATAAAAGTCTTCTTTTGAAGGTAACTTCTCATTAAATTTTTCAAACGGATCCATATAATCATATGGGTAAATACCTTTTTGGGTCATTAGATTAAATTTTTGTTTATTTTTAAATGCTTTAGAGGTGTATTTAAATGATTCTTTAGGTAGGTTACTAACAAGCTTTTCCAGACTAGAGCTCATAAATTGAAAACTATCAATGAAGGTGAGATGGTTACCTAGCATGAAAGCCAAATACTTCTCCATGTTATTTGGTATAGCATTTATAGTCATCTGCATATCTTCTCCTTTTTTGTTTTTGTATGTATGCTTCTTAACAATAGCTCCAATCTCTTGCATAATGTAATGGCTGTCATATCCTCTTAAATTATGAAATATAACAGGAATTTTATCACTTAATTGATAGTTGAGATTGCAATCTTTATGAGCTGACCCTCGATATTTACCTGTCCCATGACAGTGATCCTGAACTCGAATATCTTTGTTAGTATATTTTTTGTTAAAGATATGACATTCATCAGTTTTTTTAAATTCTTCTTCATCATCAGAGGTCATTTTTAATGGTTTATTAAAGTGGGTTTTCATAATACTTTTACAATATTTAACTTCTTTTAACATAGCTTCCATAAATTTGTAAACAGCTTTTTCACCTCTATATATTTGAATTGGTTTCGTGAATTTATCATCATAACAACAAACAACTTTATATCCTTAGCCGCAGTCTGTATGCTTTTGGTAGGCTTCTGTATATGATTTTTTATTATTTTGGTTACAACCAGATATCTTTTCTATGATTGCATCAAAATCGGCATATATAACAAATGGTGCTTGTAATTGTTTATTAAAGTTATTAAATTTTAATTTATTATTATTTTTATCAGGCATACGAACTGCTTGTACTCCATTTACCTTAATACAAGCTTCTTTATGATTTAATAGCACTCTTTCTGAAATAAAACCTTGTAGACAACGCATACAGAAGTGCTTCTTTTCCTTATGCTTTGTTTGATTGTACATAAATGCATTAAAATTTTTTATTAGAACATAATGTTTATTTTCATTCTCTGTTATAAGAAGTAGATTTAACCATTCTTCATATTTTTCTTCCGATATATAAATGGGGTATTTTTGATTATTTTCATATCCAAAAACATTAATGTTAATTCTGTTTTGCTTTTCGATTTTATTATATTGTTTAACAGTCACTGGAAATTCAATACCAGTGTAGTCTAATTTGTTAATATATTCCCTATCAGATTTTTTAATTCTCTGTGGGTTTTTATCTTGTAAATTTAAGTATCTAATATGGAATCAACGGAAGCACTCATTATCGTTGTTCTTCATATTTATAAAACCTTTTGCACTGTTTCTCAGTTTATTTGGTAGTTCAATATATGAAGACCCTTTGAGTGGTTCATATTTAATTATATTAAGATAATGATTATTTACAGATTCAATAGACCAACCAGAACCTTCTGAAGTAAATTCATCAATCTTATTTAATATATTTTGTTTTGAAATTTGTAGTGATTCAGTAATTTCTTTATTATTTGTAATTGTTAAGGCTGGGTTGTTGAAATAAACAGTTTTTTTATAAAATAAGTTATACCTCCGTCTTTTGCATCTTCGTTAATGAATTAAGCGTTTCAACAAATTTAAGTCCTTTCATTGATGTTAATATGCTTTTAATATAATATGTAAGATACTTTCTTGTGTTTTGCATTTATATTAATGGTTCTTTATTGTTAATAATGCTTATTTCATATGACTTTGTATAACCTTAAGAGCTTTATTTACTTGTTCTATCTTAACTCTTGGGGCTGGTATTGGTTTTTATTTCGAGCTGCTAGCATATGTGTATTGTTCTCATACTCTTTAACCATCTGTTTTACACTCTTTCTTGGTTTTGGGACTGGTGTTAATAATGCGATTAATTCGTTTTTTCTAAGTCTTGAATAACGTCTCAAACCTTTTTCTTTAGCAATAACTGTTAACTGAGGTACAGTTATTTGTTTGATATTGGATTGTGATAGTACTTTTTGTACTGGTTTGGAAATTGAAGTATTATTAACTTCAACCCTAGATTTTTGATTTAATATTATATTAATTAAATCATTTCTAGTCAACTTTTGGAGCGCATCTCTATTCATCTTCTGCATATTATATAATATAGGTATGTCTTTAAGTACCTTTCGATTTAAATAATCTATATTCATATACATATATTAACTATATATTTTATTTCTTTAAGTGTCTTTTAATGTGCGTTTAAATAAATATATTCAAATAATTAAAATAATTTAACTATTTAAATTGTTATAAAATTATTTAATTTAATTTAATAAACATTTGGCTATTTGACATTTTTTAGTTTTGAAATGTAATGTTTTATAGGCCATAGAAAAACATTTATCACAATATTTACAATACACATATGTATTTAAAATGTAATAACTTCTATGTTTTTTTAGTTCTTCTTTATTATAAACCTTTGGTCTTCCACGGCCTCTCTTCATGACTTGATTCTCCATTATATATATTACTATATATATAATATTTTTGAGTGTCTTTAAGGTGCGTTTAAATTATCTTTTGGTTTATACAATTTTTTTTCAAAATCCTTCAAAACAATTTCTATATTTTAACTAGTTTTTCTACAACATAGAATAAAATCTCTAATCTTTTTTAATAGATCGTTAAGATTCATATATAATATACTATAGGTTTCATAATATATAATCAAATATATAAATAAATAACCAGAAACAAACGATATTTTTGGTTAAATTAATAACAAAAATAACAGAATACACTAGTGTACACTGATTATATATATAATAGTAAATGTTTTATTTCTTCAACTGGACCCAGTTGTTATAATAAGTACAATTGATGTCTTTATCCCACTCGAGGATTTTATAAATTTCACCAAATAATCTATCATCAAAAATCCTCTTTGTCTTACTATTTTTCATATCTCTAACAGAGTGTTTTAATGGTATACCCCTCCTACTAGCTAAGCGTACTATATAATAATTATACCTACTAACATTTTTTTTATTAATTAAATTATGTTTAATCATAGTACTAACAACTTTTATAAAATCATTTGTCAATCTCTCAACATATTCAAAAGTTACACACAATCTAATTTTATTATAAAACCATTTTTTCCTTGAATGAACTGATCTTTGACACTTCCAAATCTCTGGTATCCATTCATTAACTATCTTATATGAGTGAACAGAACCACAGTGTATACAAACATTCATTTTATTGTTATCTGAAATAATTTCTTGATTTTCGCAACATAAGTATGTCTTAACAGAACTATCAATATAACTATCACATATCTTTTTATTACAAAAGCAACAATTTACATAACCAAAAAACTCTTCTAACTCTTTATGAATCAATTTATTACAATACATATAATATAATATAATATTATATCTTTAAGTAGTTTTATATAATAAATATCCGGATATAATACCAAGCCATACCATTGTAATAGATTGATAATTTTTCATATTCTTAGATTCTTTGTAAAAACCATTTAATTTTGATTCTCTATGAAATGTTAATCCGTTGTAATGTATTGTTTTTACTTTTCTAAGCATATCTAAAGCTTTATTCGTAAGTTCTATATGATTATCAGCATACTGAATTTCTTGTCTAAGCTGTTGAATTTTATCATGCTGCTTGTCTTCATTTTCATTAGCCTTAGATAGGTCCTCTAGAGCCTTGTTGTAACGTTTCATTTCCTCAGCATAATCGTTTTTATCAAGTTTATGAAATAGCCAGCCTGCTAGGGAAAACCTAATCCGTTAATAACCGATCCTAAAGATGTTGTTAATCCACTAGTAATAAAACTTGTCATATATATTTATACAGATTTAACTGGATTTTCAGGAATCCATTTTTTGTCTTGAGCATATTTAACTAGCATTGTTGATGCTGTAATAGCAATAGCTGGTTTTGTAAAATCTTTAATATTATCAGTATCTGTTAATTTTTGGCCTAGTAGTTTTTTAGACGCCATAGAAAGACCTACAGCAGTTGAAGTTATTAAAACTGAATCAAAAGCTTCATTCATAAATAGTTTCTTAGTCATAGTATTACTCATATATAATAGGAAATATTTTATTCAAATGAGTCTAAATTATATTTTTTATTTTTTTGTATCAAAACATGTATTTCACTAGTTGTTTCTTCTCTCGCTTTATCGTTTGTTAATTTTTCATGCCTCTTATCATCTTTCCATGCATAATAGACGCTAGCAATAGCTGTTATCACTCCAACTGCTCCAAATAAGAATCCGTAATTAATATTCCAGCTATCATCCTCAATTTTCTTTTTATTTTCTAACTCAATCCTATCTCGCATCTTTTTTTCTTTAGAAGCTTTCGATATAGCAGCCAAGCGTTTCCCAGCTTCAACCCTAAATGGATCTTTCTCTTTCTTAACAGTAGTTATCTTTGGGTTTTTTTCAGACATGTTATATAATACTGTAGATTTTGTTCACAGATAACTCACAGATAACTTATAGATAACTCACAGATAACTCACAGATAATCTTATAGATAACTCACAGATAAATCATAGATAACTCACAGATAACTCACAGATAATCTTATAGATAACTCACAGATAACTTATAGATAAATCACAGATAACTCACAGATAATCTTATAGATAACTCACTGATAATCTTATAGATAACTAACAGATAACTCACAGATAACTTACAGATCATTTATATTTTTTGTTATATTTACTCACCATACCATCTATATTAGTACAAAAGTCAATTATAATATCATCGATAACTTTTATGTCTGATAGAAATATCACTTCATCATAAGCTAATCCTCTTAAATAAGATCTTATATCCATAAGTATTTTTTCATATGATGTATATGCAAATTTACACATTTCTAAGTTATTATTAATTTTACTCTTAACCATATAACCTTGAATTAAAGCCCCTAAACCATTCAGGGTGACTATAACTATCGGGTTTACGGTTATACAACCAGCAATAGCACCAGTCGAGACTAGAAAAATACTTCCCATGTTTAATGATAATCTAATATTATTTAATTTATTATACTTCCATTTATAACAGGTATACATCTTGTGATAGTACAAATACAACTTTTTCAGCTTTTCAAATTCTTCTTGACTCAACTCACTCGAAATATGATTAAAATCTATAACTTTTTTCATATTATAAGACATATTTAATTAATATGAATGATGATAGCGTTGATATACCGAGTAAAGTAATCATATCTGTTTGATGGGAATTATTTACTATCATTTTTGTATGTTTATGTACTGCTGGTTTTTTATGCACTTCATCTAGAGTATCTAGGTGTTTTGAGGTTGTATTATCTTGATGTACTTTTTTTGGTTCTTCCTTCTTAACTCCATAATAATTCATTTTAGAGTTAAAACCGAATTTCATAGTTTTATTCGCTAATGTTAAAATATTATTATACCCATCAATCTTTTTATCTAAGAAAATCATACGGTTGGGTATTAAAATCATGCCAGGGCTGATTGCCATATTTAAAATAACATTCGTGTCTTTTATACTCTTTCTCATGTTAGATATCAATACAGTCGTATCATTCTGTACTATAGTATCCTTTAGTAATTTCCTAAAAACGTTTTGGGTTTTCAGGCTCTTAGCTCCATGATTAACTATTACCCATCTTGTATTCGCCTGGGCACCAAGAATTGTATAAACAAAGCTTTCAATGCTCTCTTGCAAAAGAACTTTTCCGATTTTTGTAATCCCTTCAGAATTATATGCAATGAAGCTCCTATAATCAGTAGTTTAATATTGAAAATAAACGAAGTATCCCCAACCAGTGTTTCCATCACCGTCTTTAGTGGTTGAGAATTTTAAGATACCTTTATAAGGTATATGCTTTTTCAATTCCGTAAAGTCATATTTGTCTAATAACGATGGATGCTTCATAAATTTTCGGATCTGATAATACAAATGGTATTTCACAAGGCTTTGTATAATTCTACCTTTATCAAAATTTAAATGATTAAGCCCAATACCACATATAAAACTCGCAACATAAGCCCCACAAATCATAGCGTAGTACGCTTCTTTTTTATAATTTAAATGACTTGTAATATTGTATCTTATACCAGTCGGCAGTTCTTTTTTACATTTAATTTCACTTGTCCACGTGGCTTTTATAGGCGGTAAACTACTCATAAAATAATCATTCTCTGTGACATACAATCTGAAGTTACAGATATCGACATTTACCGGCCTTTGAAATGTAGGTTTTACAATAAACTTTGAGGTCCAACGATGTTACATATGATCGAAATAATCCTGACTATGACCTTCATACCCATTAACAGCTGCTATGAGATTTGAAAACAAAGGCGTTTTAGTTGTTTCTAAATATATTTTTGGCCATGTTGTATATGATACATGTTTTAAATCATCATCGCCTAATTTTATAGCATTTTCTTCTATTTGCTTGTTTGACATATAATATACGCTATGTTATATATGAAAAAGTTCACTGTTTTTATTAACGGAGATACTACAAAAATTGACTTACAAGAAAGTATAGTAACATCTAACTATTCATATTTATAAATCAAAAAAGCTTATGTGTATTGGGAATATAAAAATGTGAAATTAAATAATACTTTAGCTTTTACAATAGGCGCTATAAAATATAATATAAATGCTGGTTACTGGACTTTTAAAATGCTTAAAACGTTTCTTGAGTCTGTTAACGTAAAGCTTGAGATGGTAGAAAACAACGGAACTTGTAAAATAACTAATAATAAGGACGAGGTATTAGTAATGTCTGATACTCTCATTAAAATATTAGGTTTTAATGATACCATAAAAACTATGAAAAAAGGTATAGTACAAAATGGTGTTTCTAAAGTGGATATAAACAGAGGATTAAAGTGTATGCAAATTTCTTCTAATATTGTAAATTCAAGTTATAATTATAACCCTGAAGGAAAAAAAAATAATATAGCTTTAACTTTACCAGTAATAACAATTCAGTCGTTATTTGGTACTGTATACGAATACAACGATATTGAATCTAAAGTTACAATTATAAAAGGAGTCTTTAACGAGCTAATATTTAATATATTAGATCAAGATGGTAACCCTGTTAATGTAGGTAGTATTCTAATGGAATGTTATCTTGAGTAAGTTAAATGGATGAAGACATTAAAATTGAGCAAAGTTTAAGAGATATTTATTATGATACAAAAACAGGGTATCAATCAACAGAACGGCTGTATCAGAAAGCATTAGAAGAAGGTATAGATGTTAGTAGAAAACAGGTTAAAGAATGGTTAATATCTCAAGATACATACACTAGATATAAACATATTATTAGGAGACATAAATTCAGACAAACAAGGGTAAACTATCTTGGTGAACAAATACAAATGGATTTAGTTGATATGGGTTCTTATAAGTATAAAAACAATGGTTATTATTGGATATTAACAGCTATTGAAATATTAAGTAGATATGCATTTACCATCCCTGTTTATAGGAAAGACACAAATAATATGACAAAAGCTGTTGCAGAACTATTAAGTCAATTTAAAGATAGATTTAATGATTACCCCAAACTAGCGCAGTTTGATGATGGTAAAGAATTTTATAATTTAGGTGTAAAATCATTATTAGAGAAACATGGAATTAAGTACTTCTCTACTAAAAATGATAAAAAGGCTGCGATTGTCGAACGATTCAACAGAACGCTTAAAACATCTATGTGGAAATATTTTTACAGTAAAGGAACGTATAAATGGATTGATATATTGGATGAATTAGTATATAATTATAACAATACAAAACACAGTACAATCTTGATGAAACCAAAAGATGTTAATAAAAATAATGAAGATGAAGTATGGAATACATTATACGGTCATGAAGTTGCTGATTTACCATTACCTAAGATTAAAATTGGTGATATGGTTAGAATATCAAAGTATAAATCTATATTTACGAAAGGCTATGAAACAAATTTTACAGAAGAGCTTTTTAAAGTGACTAAAATTATTAGAGGAGATCCAAATTTATATGAGATAGAAGATGTAGAAGGAGAGTCTATAATTGGTAAATTTTATGAAGAGGAACTATCCGTTAAAGGTAAAAAGATGGTTTTAGTTAAATGGTTAGGTTATGATAATAAACATAACAGTTGGATTCCTGAAAGTGAAATACAAACTATAGAGTACTCTATATAATGGCTGAAGGAGGTTTTGATTATATTGAATTAGAAGATAATAAGAAAGAAGATTATAACGATGATAATGAAGATCAAGAAGATCAAAAAAATGAAAATGAATATTGGTCAAATTTTAGATTTATTGATGAAACATCACTTACTGATGATAATTTTGGTTTGACAATAAGAAGACAGACAAATAAAACTAATACTCTTCCTGATGTTCCTACTTCCACTCCTATTTATACAGATATTATTAGACCAGAAAATGAAGTTTCTTTTGCTGTTGAATATTTTATTAAAAAAAAAATATAAAAAAGAGTTTAGATTTAATCACCTAAAAGGTACGGCAGCTTCTGAAGGTATAAATTTTAGATTAAATTTAGGTAAAACTAAGTCGAATCATATTAATTACAGACCATTAAATACAAAAAATAATCGAGGTAATAGTATAATTGTTTTAAAACGTAATAGTAATGGAGTACTACAATGTAATAAAATTAAAAATGCTAAAGAAGCTGTTAAACAATTTAAAAACGAAATTAAAAGAATTATTAATTTGCAAGATAAAAACTGAATATAGTATGCCTATGGTTGATTTAAATAATCAATATACAGATAATTTCAACCAAATAACTGATGAAGAACTTAGAGAACATATAGGTGTGATGGCCCCTTCTGAAACTATTGATAAAAAAACAAGATCACAATTCATAGAAACACAAATTAATCACTTTGATGAAGAGCGAAATAAAACTCTAGCTAGAATAGATGAAATAGAAGATGAAAATAGTATTAACAACAATATTGATGAATACACTCGTTTGCAAGAAAGAGCCGCGGAATTAGAAATTATAATTAGAGAAGAAGAAGAGCAATTAGAGAAAGAGGATGTACGAGAGGAACAAGAAGAAGACATTACTAGATTACAGCGGTTTAAAGAATGGGTTAAGGAAAATATCCCAGGATTATCAGCTTTAGTTATATCTGTGGCTGGTATAATTACAACCATTGTCATTGGTGCAAGAAAAGCAATCCTACAAGGTGCTCAAGCTACCTGTAAATTTTCTAAGGCTTTAGCAAATATAGGTAAAAAATTATGGCCAGTGTTAGGACCATTATTGAATATTATCGCCCAGGCTATATCTTGGGGGGCTAAGGGCTTAGCATGGTTAGCTTCTAATCTTTGGGTTTTAGCTGTTATGATTTTAGCTATTATATATGACCAGTATAAACAAAGAAAAAAATAAAATATGTTTTAATATATATATGAACAAATCACAAGAAGAGCTTTTTCCTGGTTATAGAAGAAGTACTATGACAAAAATTAAAGGAAATAGAACTTTTTATAGTATAACCTTTAACCCAAATAGTGTTAAACCGAATGAACAAGTTTATGTTAATATACCAAAATTAAAACCAAATAATTGCTTAGTGCCGGGTTCAGGTAATCTATCGTTTGATCTTAAAATCAGTAATACAAAAAGTCACTTTCTAAATAATCTCAGTCAGATTTTACAAAATAGACTACAGATTAAAGTTGCTTCTGAGACATTATACGACTGTAATAATCATGATGTTATAAGTATATACAAAGATTGTGGATGCCGAAAAGTGATCGACAAGGCCTTATTAAATATGGTATATGTAGCCAAATCTAAAAAAACTTATTTCTAAGGATGATAGTGCTGCAACAAGTGGAGATTCAGAAAAAGTAGCAGACAAATTAATGTATGATATTTATGGTACAAGGCAGAAAATTAATATTGATAATATTATTAAAGACCATGGTCTGTATTGCCCTTTCAATATGAATAATAACTTTCAATAAATAATAACATTACCACCAAGTGATCAAGTCCTTATCCCTCAAAGCGGCCAATCTATTGGTGATTATGAATTAGAAAATATTCAGCTGGAATATGAAACAATTGAAAATCAAGAAATTGCAGATGAGGTGACAAATTTATATTCTATAGGAATAAGTCTATTTTATCAGCATATAACCCTCTTAAAAAAGGAAAAATGGGATAAGTCGAGTACATTACAAAATGTTAACGTCAATGTGCCTCGTAAAAGTATGAAAGGCATTGTACTACTATTCACAGAAAATTCAGTTAGTGATAGTGAGAAATTTATATACCCAAACATTGATGAAGTTAAAATTCGAGAAATGTTATTACCAAGGTATGAATAAAAACTATTTTATGAAGCAAGGCGATTTTTGATAAAACTATCCCAATTAATGACAATTGAAAATTTTATAAGGATAAATTTGCATTGGTTATCGATCTACGCACTCAAGAAAAATATTGCTGGTGGAAACATCGTTAATATCAAAATGGTATTTTACTAGAGATTGGAGAATATACAAAAGATTTAAACTGTTACATCTATGAGCTTTTTGATAATTTGTTAATAATGACTTAAAGTATTCAATACTAAAATAACCAGTAATATATATAAATACACCTTTAAATGATTATTTTAATATGACTAATTGTGGAAAATTTACCTTCAAAATGTTGGAAATTTAAAACCATTTGATTATATTATTTTATTATGTCCAAGCTATCATATAATAAAACTGTCAAGAATAAATATTCTGATTTAATTAAAGTAGAATGAAAGAATGTAGATATTGTTTTAAAATATGTTAGTGATACCACCAAAGTCTTATTATACTTGATGACTGTTATTAGTTGAGATGTTAAAAACTAGGAAATCGCATGTCTTGAATATTATAGATTAGACCCAGTCCACTATTTTAGTAGTCCAGGTCTATCATGAGATGCTATGTTAAAGATGACTAAAATTGAATTAGAATTAATGACTGATGTTAATATGTATCAATTCATTGAAAAGGGTATGAGAGGGGGTGTTTCTTATATTTCTAATCGATATGGTAAGGCTAATAATAAGTATATGGGAACATTTGATAAGAAAAAACCCTCAAAATATATAATGTATCTTGACGCAAACAATTTATATGGATGGGCTATGTCACAAAACTTGCCTACTGATGGTTTTAAATGGTTAACTGAGAAACAGATTAACAACTTAAACCTTGCTGAATATAAAGCAGATAGTAAAAAAGGTTTAATTTTAGAAGTTGATTTAGAATACCCTAAAGAACTACATGATCTACGTAACGATTATCCTGTTGCACCAGAAAAGTTAAGGTAACTAGCGACATGCTGTCAAAATATTGTAAGACAATTGCTTCTAATTACAATATATCAACAGGATTAGTAAGCAAACTGATTCCGACTTTAAAAAATAAAGAGAAGTATGTGCCACATTATAGAAATCTTCAATTATACTTAGATCTTGGGTTAAAGTTAACTAAAGTCCACCGAGTATTGAAATTTAACCAATCTCCATGGTTGAAAAAATACATAGACTTTAATACTCAAAAAAGAACTAATGCAAAAAATTCTTTTGAAAAAGACTTCTTCAAATTAATGAATAATTCGGTTTTTGGGAAAACTATGGAAAACTTGAGAAAAAAAGTAGATATTAGACTAGTAACTAATAAAAATAAATTATTAAAATTGGCTTCAAAACCTACTTATGTAAGTTCAAAGATCTTTAATGAAAATTTAGTAGCTGTGCATAAAATAAAAGAAACACTAACCCTTAATAGGCCGGCATATGTGGGTATGTGCATCTTAGATTTAAGTAAAACGTTGATGTATGATTTTCATTACAACTATATCAAGAAGCGGTATGGTGATAAAGCTAAACTTCTTTCACAGACACAGATAGTTTAACATATGAAATCGAATCTGAAGATGTCTATCAAGATTTTGGGTTGATAAAGATAATTTGATTTTAGTGATTACTCAGAATATTCTCAATATTCTGAGTAATCACTAAAATAAGACTAATAAAAAAATTATTGGTAAATTTAAAGACGAAGCCGCTGGAATCTCAATTACTGAATTTGTTGGTTTAAGAAGTAAAATGTATAGTTATATTAAAGTTAATAATAAAGGAGATAAAAAAGCTAAAGGAATTAAGAAAAATATTATTAAGAGCGAAATAGAACATGAAGACTATAAAAAACATTATTTGAAAAGTAAATGCATCATACAATGAAAACTATTAGAAGTGTTAACCATCAACTTGGGAGTTATTAAATTAATAAAGTATCACTTAGCTGTTTTGATGATAAACGGTACATATTAGATGATGAATGTACAAGTTATGCTTATGGTCATTATCTTATCAATTCAAATAACTAAATATTAACAAACAGTTATAATGTGTAGTAAGCATGTAGCGTGGGCCTCTGTTAGAGTAAAATCATACATACCTGCTCCTCAGGTTTGACTACATATCACATAACTTTTGTAAGCAGTAGTTAATACAAAACGGTTTACCGCATTTATACCTTTTGTAATAACTGTTTGCTGCAGGCAGTTTGTAAAATTTTAAACGCATCTATATTTTGAAAAACATATAGATTCCAAATTTTGTAAAGAGCATATGTTAAATGTCTGTTGTCGTTCGGACCCAGGGGACGCTCGGATCTCACTTCGTGAAATCACCCCACCGTCGCTTTAAAATTCTCGGGCTCCATCCCTGCTCGATCACTTCGTGATCTGCGCTGCCGAGCCCTCCGAACAGATGCTTTGTTAACATTTATTTGTAAAGACTGCTTGTAAATTTTAAACGCATCTATATATTTCAAAAACATATAGATTCCAAATTTTTAAACGATAGATTTTTGCGATCGTATACCTATGGTTTGCAAAACAGGTCCAAAACAGGTCCTAAACTGTGCCCGTATCCCCATGTCCTATACTACTGCAGTCTTAAGAACATTGGTAGAAGAAGGAAGAAGGAGTAAGAAACATCTGTACTGTTGTGGTTACATTTTGCAAAGTTGAAGAAAGCTAACGTGAAAATTTTCAGGTAATTTTTATTCGATTCATACATGCTCCATCTATTGTAGGCTTATGTCATCGTAAATCTAGCCACATAAGTTTTTTTGACTACATAGCTGAAGGCAAAAATCCATGGCCGAAATAAGTCTTAATTTGTTACGTTCCTATATTTATAAATCTTCATTGAAATCCGTTCATGGTTATCAAGTAACGACGAGACTAATATTTACAAAACTAAATAGAACGTTTATCGCTCTCTGCTGAAGTTGATCGAATTGAGTACGCATTAAGTCAATTTTCTCCAAATTATCGAAGGTTTAAACTTTAAAATGAATACACTCAAAATGAGGGAAGCCATGCAATTATTTAACGACGTTCCACTGTTATTTTAAATCTTCATTATAAGAATGAGTTTGGCGAATCTCGTTGAACGCACGCCCTGTAATGTGGCACTATACCAGTGATCCTCTTTTTATTTCTATCAGAACAAAAACTTTTTTTCAAACAGAGTTAAATTTGCGTTAGCAGAATTTCAAACAATAAAGTTAAATCTTCATGTATCCCATAAACCAAGGTTAGTACATATATATATCATGCCATTCTATGTTATTTATTGCATGTTATAAAATAAGATTCAAACTATTCTTCTTATATGAGTTTCCAAACATCCTGTAATAATAAATTGCTTGTGTGACATTTTATTTGGCATTAAGTAAACTCTACCTTGTGAAAATGGTTTACACATTTTCATGCTTAAGTTTTTTATTCTTCGATTGCCTTTCAAAAATATTAACTAATCACTATTCCTTTAAATGTTTGTTACTCCCATATTAGATCTCATTCGTTGAAATGCAGTTTTTCCTAATGGTTTCGTTAACATATTAGTAACCATTTGTTGTGACGTACAATACTCAAGTGCAATTTCTTTCTTCAGTACTTTGTCCTGAATAAATGATATTTTATGTCAATGTGTTTCGTTCTTGGATGGTATTTCTGATTTTTCGACAAACTTATTGCTCCTTGATTATCTTCATTTATGATAGTTGGTTCCTTTTGAGTGAAGTTTAAATCATGAAGTAATCCTCTTAACCATATTGCTTCTTGACATGCTTGCGATGCTGCAACATACTCAGCTTCAGTAGATGAGAGAGCTACAATACTTTGCTTTTTGCTTGCCCAGCTTACCAATCCACCACAAATCATGAAGAGGTATCCTGAATGTGATTTTCGATTATTTGGATCACATCCCCAATCAGCATCAACAAATCCACTTAATTTGACTTCAGATTCCTTATGTCCGTCAAAGCAAATGCCGTAGTTGATCGTACCTTTAATGTAACGTAAAATACGTTAGGTCTTGTCTTGTCGCTGTAACTGCATACGTTAATGCACCAATTAATGCTTGATATTTGGTTATGCTCATTGGCTCTCCTTCATTATTCAACAACTTGGTTCCTAGCTCAACGGAACCTGCAGCAGGATTGCCTTCTTGCATTCCAAATCTCTTCAATAAATTCGTCAAATACTTTGATTGATGAAGTCGCATTTGTTTCTTTTCCCTGTCTCGTTGAATTTGAATGCCAAGACAGAAATGAATTTCACCTAGATCTTTCATTTCAAAGCGTTTCTTTAAAATACCTTTCTCCTCGTCTACCATTTTCTTGTTGTTACTTGCAAGAATCAAATCATTGACGTATAACGCTAGAAGCTTGATATTATCTCCCTTTCGTTTAATGTACAGGCACGGATCAGAATTGGATTGAGCGTAAGCGGATTTCTTTAAGAGCTGATCAATGGTATCGAACCAGCATCTCGAAGATTGCTTCAACCCATATATGCTTTTGTTTAATTTACAGACGTTCTGTTCTTGTCCCTTTTTCACATATCCTTCAGGTTGCTTCATATTTATTTCCTCTTTAAGTTCACCGTTCAGAAATGCCGTCAACACATCCATTTGGTGTACGTCCAAATCTAATTGATTAGCGATTGCCAAGAGAGAGCGAATTGATGTATATTTCGCTACTAGAGAAAATGTTTCTTCATAATCCAAACCATATTCTTGTAAGTATCCTTTAGCAACTAACCGAGCTTTATGCCCTTTCAATTTAACCGTCTGCTTTGACTTCACTTTGAATATCCATCGAGAATCTACGGCTTTACGATCTTAGGTAAGTCAACCAATGTCCTAGTATTGTTTTTTATTTGAGAAGAATATTCACTGTCCATTGCTTGTTTCCATTTCGCCTTATCTGGACTATCAAAAGCTTCTTTAATATTGAGTGGTTCATCGTGACGGATAGATTTATCATCAATGCTAGCGACATTGTTCTGCCACCAATTACCTGTGATCACCACACCAAGCTTTCACGAAATTTGTGTATTCGTGCTGATCGTCGTGGTTGTTGTTGTTTCTCTATCATACTGTTGTTGGAACTATCTTCCATGTCTTTATTGACTTCATGTTCTTCATTGTCTTCTAATAGTTCATCATTCTGTTTTTCGGTCACAGTATCTTTATCATATCCATGTATTACTATAGTAGATTTCTTTCGTCGATCAAATGAGCTTTCGTCAAATAACACGTCTCTTGATATGTGAATTTTACCTGTTGAAGCGTCGTAGAATCGATAATTTTTTACTTGTGAGGCTTTACCAAACAAATGTGCATTTCTTCAAACACTCGATCCTGACATAAGCGTATTTAAGATGAAACAAAAGTATATTGTTAAGAAAATCCCTTTTCTTTTGCTTCCTCTAACCTCTCGAGAATATACTTTGCTTTGGTTTCTTCTTTGTGCTTATGTCGCATTGAAAACTAGGCTTCAAAGTTAAAGATTTTTAACATGAACTTAAAACAAGTACTTTGTGAAGGTTTTTGCAAAAAAATGAGGCCGAAGGAAGGAAATCATTAATTATTTAAAGTTTATTTATATCATTAGGAGATATCAATTTAACATTTAAGTCCTAAGATGAATGTGGCAACAACACTTTCCATGATAGCTCTTGCATTTGTATGTGGAATAACATAAGTGGAGAGTACACTACCATTTTGGATTAGAGCCACTACACCGAATCCTACTTTACCTCCGATCAGTAATAAGCAGTTTTATGACAATAAGTTAAAGTTATGAAATTGTCTTGTGCTAAATATACTGTTGTAATGTACCAGCTGGTTACTTTTTCATAGAATGAATTTAACTTTTTGCCATGATCATAAGTAACGCCATAGAATTTAAGCGGTTTTCAGTATTGTGGGAAACTGCGCTATTCAATTATTAAATTTCAGAATTCAAACAAATTCCTCCAATAAATGTGACAGCAGATAAAATTTTAAAGATATTTCTTTCGTCTGCCATCTTTTCTCCTAAATAAACGAAGAGTTTATCTTCAAGACACTGCTGTTGTAATGGATTCATCTGGTTCCATTGGAGATTGTGAGTATAAGAAGGGAAAACAGGCAATGAAAAATCTCATGAATATAACATTGCCTCCCAACTACGATGGTAACTGGGCTGGTGTTCAGTACTCCAATTAGGCAAGAATTATGTTCAATTTCTTTCCTGCTTCACAAGCTGCCACAAAATCTGATTTATTCAGCTATGAAAGAGGGTTGACAAACACTGTTGACGGCTTAACAAAAGCAAAAAATTTATTTGATGATTCTACGAAAGGTGAGTCGACAAAAAATAGTTACATAAACAAGGAAGTTGGAAAATTATAATAGTCATCACTAACTGGTTTATCAACAAAACGCTGCTTACAAATATTTCTCTATTTCTTTCATGCTAGATAAAAGCTGAAATTTAAAATTTTGAAAGTTACATTAATCTAAATAAATAAATCTGAACTTGTACGCTACTAATTTAAAATTCTAAAAAGGCGCTTTTTTAGATTTTACTTCTTTAATAACAAGCGTAAGAGTAATAACAATGAAAAGGCTCCAGATTTGTGGGGACTTTGCTAACTATAGTTTCATTAAAGAGGAATGACTTTCAATTTGTCTAAGATCTTTGAAATGTGGATATCATTGTTTGATATCATTGGCTTTTCTTTCAGTAATATTGCGTTACAATAAAATCGTTAAAACTGGTTTATCTAGCATCAGTATTTGTAAAATAGCAATACTAATATTAATTAAACAACAACATTCTCTTCTATAATTTGCATAGAACATCTATCTCTCAAACTATCAACCCTACGTATTCACTTCATTTTTGCCAAATTTATATAGGAAGCCGTCGCGGTGCAAGTCAAATGGTGTTCCTTCTGACAGGTGGACAGTCAAACGTAGATAAAAGCCAAACAGTACCAAATGCAAAGAAACTGAGAGATGACGGTGTGGAAATCTATGTTATCGGTAGTGGAGCATTTACCAGTGTAATTGAAAAAATTGTTCAGATTGTTTCATTTCCACCAGAAGATTATCTATTCATAGTTAAGGATTATGGAGACGCGATTGGTGTCGTAAAACTTGTGGTCAAAGAAATTAACCCAGGTCAATATGCAGTCGTAAAGAAAATTCCTCCTCCCTGTTGAAAAGTGACTCTTTTTACTTGAGTTCTTGCATTGAGAAAAATAAAGTTTTTTTGCAGTTGATGTATTAATTATATGATGACATGGAAATTGTTAAATTGAAATGTTTGAAAGATTAATTGTTTCATCAATCCGCAAATGTTGTGGAATTTTTAGTCAACGTTATGTTTTAAAAGGAATAGTACTTTTTCACTGACTAAAAACATATTCTGTATAGCCAATCACTTTTCATAATGATTTGAACTTTTTCGGGGGCTTGCGTCCATTTTATTTGGTTTTTGCTCTCATTGCATACAAGGCAGTGGCGTGCGGTGACCGAATTTAATAGGCAAGCGCTGACAGTGATTCCACAATGCATTCAGTCATGTTGTACAGGTGTCGTGAAAATGCCGAATGTAGAAGTAAAACATAAAAGGATGAAAATTCTTATGCTATATATTTTATAGGAACATCAATCTTATTTATACCTTACATCAGTTACATGATATCTACCGGATACAAATATCAAAACTACTACGCAAAAGGAAGCTCTTGTCAATATCATTATCTTGTATTACATGCTACAGATAATATCTTCTACATACATAAATTGCAAGACAATAGGCGCGAAATGTATTGTAGCAGTCGTGATTATAACAATTAAGAACAGCCAGTTTCGCGCACAAATTGGCACGGTGTGTTACAAACTGAGGCCATGGCGTTGTTTAATGTTTATATTTTGGTATAATGACGTCATGGCAACGTGTTCTCCCGTTCTTCAAAATGTGTCTGGCACTGACTCGTACGTTTCAGAATATCGGAGAGTCGTGCTTATTGTTTAGTATCTTGTACCTTTTATTTTTAGTCATTAATTTACGAATTCAACGACACAAGACTGACAAGAGCATAGTGTTTTGGTCATAATGCTAGTCACACTTTACCACAACACACGTTTGCGGGCATTTCCATATCTCTGCAGACTGCTGCCTCTGCTTTTTTACGCACATTGTGTGCAGAAAATAATAAAATAACCAGTAAAGCACCTACTACTTTGAATTAGAAATCAGAACATTACCTTTCGCTCTCAGTCATCTTTTAATAAACGATAACATTAACGGCGTGAATAATTCGGATGTCCAATGTGTTGAATATACGAATATTATTCGTGCGCTGATAGGTGTTTAAAATTGCGAGCGTACAAGACTGTTGACCAAATGCTATCAAGCGGCGCCCTTAGAAGCGCCGCTTGCCTTTTCTCGATATTCCTCGAATAAGAAGCCTCTAAATCTAGATTAACGCATGCGCAAATGTTCAAATTGAGCTCCGAAGGCAAGCGCGCTTGCCTTGGTTAATAAATAAGAAATTTTTAAGGTGTATTTACTCCACTTGACTCATCTTACAAGTGTAGCAAAGTGAAACCGAAAATCACGACATTAAATGTGTATAAATAGCAAACATTTCAGCTGTAAATACAATTTAGACAAAAGATTACATTGACATTGTTTAGAACAGAAAAATTTAAACTGATTTTGCTAAGAGATTGATCCAAAAAATTTTTGTTCGGTAAAATGCTTAGGCAAGCGGCGCTTGCCTACGCTTGCATGACCGCACGCCACTGATACAAGGACAGTGAACCAAGTCAATAATTAAAAGTACCACTTCTAAAGCTAACGTAGTGTCAAGTTTTGATTTAAGAGTTCAGTCAAAATATTTACAGTGAAAGGATTACATAAATGAATCATCAATTCCTAATCTCATGTTTTTGTCATCAAATGCTGATATAGTAAACTACAAGAGTAAGCATTTGACTACTAACACATGTAGAACTAATTTTTTCAGACGTGTGCAATAGAGATTCTAAAGGAGGAAAACACTGGTCATAATTAACATTAACTCGATCTGCTCGAAAACAGAGTTTGGTTATAGTTGTTTATTTAAAATAGTAACTGAGTAGCACAGTGAAATTCAGTGCATGTAGTGTCACATGTAGCGATGGCAATATATGCATTTATAATATGTAAGTGAATTTTATATTATTTCGTATAAGTTGTTAACAAAACTCGCGCGTGAAGCAATCCAAGAAACATTTAGATTGGCCCCAGGCTTTCTGGTTACTCATGCGTGTAGTTTTGTGACAATACAGGAAAATTTGAATTTAAAACGCCGGCTTATCTTTGGTTGTCCGAATTACATAGGTTACATTCTTCGAGCTCCTGATAAAAGAACAATTGAGAACTTTTACTTTCACCATAACAAGAAAGACATATGCTAATTAGTAAATGAAGAAAGCCAATAGAAAAAAATATAAAGTAAATGGTTTGAACCCGGGAGTGTCGTTACATGTTTGTAAATGTCGATCGTCCAGGTTAATATAGTCCTGAGAAGGACTGTTTTTGTTGTTGTTGACTGACGTTTCGACAACCTTAGCGGTAGTCATCTTCAGAGTCAAATGAGGAGTAAACGTCAGGTTAGCTGTATTTGTTATCTGCTTCTTACGTCATTGTATTGTGTGTACATGAAATTTGTATTGTCATTGTGAATTAGTGTGAAGTGAAATGTTTTTAGTTGATGGTTTGTTTGTATTGTGAATAAGTCGTTTTTAGGTGCCGGTAATTGCTGTGGACTGTTCAGGGGGGCTTGTTCCAAGTTGGTATACCAAATTTCTAATGTAAGCCGTTGTCTATAGTCAGTACTGTAAATAATGCATTTTGCCTAGTCCCAATCAATGTTGTGCTTTGTGATTCGGTGATGCTTGGCAATGTGATTAGTTTCGTCTTGTTTCTTAGTAGCTCATTTGTGTTCAGTAAGTCTTATGTTTAAGTTCCTGCCAGTTTCCCCGATATAGGAAGCGTGGCAGACGGTGCAGTTTATTTTGTAAACTGCACCTTGTCGTTCTTTGGGTTGCTCTTTGTTGTAATTTACCATTCTCTGGCTTTATTTAACTTTAAAACACTACTTAAAATACTACAAAACAATAATATGGCGGATTATATATATATGAGTACCGCTGGTCTGAAGTACCGCAGATAGTGGCACAGGGAGACCAATACCAATAAAACAATAATACAACATTCTCCCTCCCTTAAACAGAACTGATAATAACACTTATGAGTTCAAAGTTTAGAGTCTATTCGTCTTCAAAACCATAACGGGTTGGTGGTTTTACGACACGCACTGAGCGCCTCAGAGGGGCATGTTGCTGTCCCAATTCAGTTGAAATACTCTCCTTCTCAACTGCTTGATGCTCAGCCGGAACATGTGCCTGGTCTTTTCCCTCTGCAATAGGCGGCACAGTGGCAGGGATGGTGTGATTTTGTGCTGGGGGCCATGGTGCCAGATCTCTCAGTGATACCGTTGATTCTCTGCCGTCCAAATATTTAATATGGGCATAAGTAGGGTTAGCTTCCTTCAACTCTACCAGGTCAACAAGTGGGTCATTCTTGCTTGTTCTCACAAATCGGCGGTCCGGTCCGGGGGACTGTAACCAGGTGGGAAGTGAAGTACCATGTGTCGAACGGCGTTGGAAGCCAAAAAATCTCTCATGTGGTGTTGAGTTGGTGGCGGTGGAGAGGAGACCTTGCTGAATGAAGCGCGTCAGGGAGTACCATTTCCCATTTACTGTCCGGCAGGCTTGCTGACTTGAGAGATAAGCGAATAGCTTTCCACACTATACCGTTATAGCGTTCTACTTGGCCATTGCCCATCGGGTGGTAGGGTGTAGTTCGGCTCGTGGCGATGCCTCTCTGAGAGAGGTATTCTTTATGTTCCTGGGACATGAATGAGGCGCCTCGGTCTGAATGGATGAAACCTGGCGTCCCACACAAAGCGAATAACTGATCCGAGCATCTGATAACGGTTGATGAACTCATGTTTGGGCAGGCGAAAGCAAAAGGGAAGCGTGAATACTCATCCACGACTGTTAGCATATAGGGATTATTAGTAGTCGTAGGTAGTGGACCTTTAAAGTCCACGATGAGTCGCTCCATAGGTCGAGTAGCCTTGATGAGGACTCCTTGCTGTGGTTTGTAAAATTGGGGCTTGAGCTCAGCACAGACCCTACAACTAGAACACACCCTCTTAACTTCTTCTCTAGAGTAAGGGAGGTTTTTCGACCTTATGAAATGTAACAATCGAGTGACACCTGGGTGGCATAGAGCAGCGTGTATCTCAGTAAGGCTAGCTGCAGGTATGGAAGCTGTGAAAGCCCGGGTAAATGAGTCGGGAGCAGCGTTATCCTTACCGGGCCGGTATTTTATGGTGTAGCTAAAAGAGGCTAGTTCTAGCCTCCAGTCCTGGATTTTATTGTTCTTTACTTTGGTGCGTCTTCCGTTGTCAAACATGAAGGCGACTGACTGCTGATCGGTTTTGAGTGTAAAATGTCTGCCTGCAAGAAAATGTTGCCACTTCCTGACAGCTTCAATTATGGCCAATGCTTCCTTCTCTACCGCAGGATAGTGGAGCTCACTCCCTTAGAGGGTCTTAAAAATAAACGCTACAGGTCTGCCTCCTTGATTTAGTGTAGCAGACAGGGCAGTTTCTGAAGCATCAGTCTCTACAATGAAGGGGAGGCTCTCGTCAATAGAGTGTAACGACGCTTTCTGCAGCTCCTCCTTCAGCATTGTGAATGCATTCAGAGCATCGCCATCAAGTGGAAATGAGGTTGCTTGTAGTAGCGGTTGTACTTTGTCAGAATAGTTTAGTATCCATTTTGCGTAGTATGCAAACATACCGATAACTCTTTTCAAGGATTTGGAATTTTCGGGAGGAGTGAAGCTTTTAAGTGGACGAAGCCTTTCCTGATCTGGGGCGATGACACCATTCCCTATACAGTAACCAAGTAGATTGATAGAAGACTTGGACTCTACTGTCTTGTTTTCATTCAGAGTGAGGTTTCGGCGCTTTACAGCCTCTCTGAATTTCCTCACATTTTCGTCATGCCCGAACTGATCGTAGCCTGCAACAGTTATATTATCGAGGTAAGGAAATGTATCTTTCAGGCCCTCCTCTTCTACGAACTTGTCCATCGCTCTTTGGAAAACTGCTACGCCGTTGGTTACTCAAAGGGGATGCGACAGAACTGGTAAAGCTTACCATTGGCCTCGAAACCGGTAAATTTTCGGTCGGCTTTCTTGATCGGTACCTAGTGATAGGCACTCCTCAAGTCGAACGTTGAGAACACTCTATATGAAGCTAGGTTGTTGACCATGTTGTCGATACGGGGTAACGAGTATGCATCGAGTTCCGTGTAGAGGTTGACGGTTTGAGAATAATCAATGCAAAGCCGCTTCTTGTGTCGTTGTAGTGGGTCCTTTGATACGACGACTTGAGCCCTCCAGGGCGAGGTGCTAGGTTCGATTATGCCTTCAACGAGTAGGTGGTTAATTTCTTGTTTAATAAATTCCTGGTCCTCCCTGCTGAATTTCCGCGACTTGCTTGCGATAGGCTTACATTCGGGGAGGAGGTTCGTGAAGAGGGATGGTTCCTCAATAGATGCTGCTGCAAGAGCACATACAGGTACCCGTTGGGTACTTTAAGTTCGGGCTTTTCCCCACCGAACTCAATGACAACACTTTTATGTTCCCTTTGAAAGTCCTGGCCAAGAATGATATCACTACAGAGATCCTTCAGTACCCCTAGACGTACAGATGAATAGCACTGGTGGCCTAGTTGGATGTCAACAAAGCAATGGCCAAGAACTTTGGCTTTAAGTGATGTGAGAGCCATAGACAAACTGTCATCTGACTTGAGTAATTTGAGGTTGAGCTGGTTAGCTACCTTGTCGTTGATGTAGCTATCTGAACTCCCAGAGTCAACAAGGGCAGTAAGAACAGTATTGTTGACATTGACTTTGGTGGATGCTTGCCTAAGGCTCTTTGGACAGGCGGCACTTATGGAGCAGAGTGAGGCAGATCTTATTGATGCTGTAGTCTTAGTCCCTTTTACAGCCTGAGACTGGCAAACTTTAGCGTAATGGCCAGTTTTACCACAATTGTTGCAGACACAGCTACGTGCAGGGCACTCCTTTCTATTGTGAATAGGGCCGCCACAGAAATAACATTTTCTTTGGGGTTTGACTGCTGCTGACACATGGTTATCACTTGGTAAAGGTTCCTCACCACCACTTTCAGTAGAAATAGAAGCTGCCGAGTTTTCGGTTGGAGCATAGGCTTCAGAGTTTTTCTGGGCTAAGTCTAACGCGTTGGCCTGATCAAACGCCGTCTTCAATTCGAGTTGCCTGTTCTCCAGAAGTCGTTGGCGGATTAGTGGTGATAGAAGACCATTAATAAATGAGTCACGGACTAATTCCTCCCTATATTGTTCTGCAGTCACACTTCTGACGTTACAATCCTTGTTTAACTTTTTAAGTTCCTGTAGGAACTCTGTAAGCGACTCACCAGGCTTTTGGCGCCTTGTAGCAAGTAGATGACGTGCAAATATTTCATTCGGAGGCTTGATATACAGATTATTTAGTGCTTCAATAGACGAATCGAAGTCCTGACAATCTTCGATGCAATCGTAAACGTTGTGAGAGACATAATTGATGAGAGTACGGTGTTTGTTTGGGGCTTTATCGCCGCATTCTTGAATGAAGTTGTTGAACGTTCGGAGCCAATGTTTCCACTCTTTCGCGGCTGACGGCGAATTTGGGTCCAAGTCGAGACGTTGCGGTTTCAATATCGTTTCCATATTGAAGAATTTAAATAAAGTTAAATAAATTGTTGTAATTTACCATTCTCTGGCTTTATTTAACTTTAAAACACTACTTAAAATACTACAAAACAATAATATGGCGGATTATATATATATATGAGTACCGCTGGTCTGAAGTACCGCAGATAGTGGCACAGGGAGACCAATACCAATAAAACAATAATACAACACTCTTCGTCCTTTATGTTCTTTAGTACTTGTCGTAACGTTGTGATTGGTTTATGTGCTACACGTGTGTTTTATGGTCGTAAGATACGCAAGATAGTCTCAGACGTACCTTTGATGTAAGGTATCGTTGCTGTTGTCACTGAGTTGTTCGTTTCGTTGGGTTCGTTAAGCTGTAAGGGTTGCGTTTGATAAAGTCAGAGTTATAGTTGTTTTTGTTAAAAGCACGTTTGAGATAGATGTTTTCGTTTGTAGAGCGTCCGGTGAATCACATATGATTTGTGCACGTCTTGTTAATGTTCTGATTGTGGTGGCTTTGTGTGATGTAGGGTTGTAAGATGATTGTTCTAGTAGTCGGTCAGTATGTGTTGGCTTGCGATAAACTGTTGTTCGTAGTTTTTGGTTGTCATGTTTTACCAAACAGTCGAGAAAAGGAAGAGTTCCGTTTTCTTCGACATCTTTGGTAAATTGTATGTGGCTGTTTTGTTTGTTGATGTGAGTGTGAAAGTTATCAATCTCGTCTACATGTAGTGCTGTGATTGTGTCATCTACTTAGCGGAACCAAAAAAGGTAGTGCATGTTTGTAAGTCGTGAGCGCCGTTCGTCTATCGATTGCATTACAATTTCAGTAACTAAATATCAAGTTAGTATGAATTTATCTGTTTATACCATAACAATGAATAGCTTTGCTTCTGAGACAATGTATTTAATACTTGTCCATCCTTAAATCCTCGACTATAAGTCTACTAACAAAAAGCCAATTATTTTGCACGTTTGTATTCTTTCAAATATTACTAACAAGTTTATGATTAGCGACACGTCCTTCTGAGACGACGTATGTGAGAATGGGCTCTAGCGCGGTCAGTGCGTTGGCGATTTAGATCAAAAACTTTGTTACGATTTGACAACCCAACATGATGCGATGAGCTCGAACACTTAAAACAAAAATTGGCGGATTTATTGTCATGCATATATTGTCAAATATTATCTTTATAGGTTTACACTGCACGAAATCGTGGTATAAAATAAAAGTGTTAAACGAAATTATAATGAAACGGAAAGTAGCGTTTTTTGACCAATGTTTTTGCAATAAGCTTACCTCTGAAATCTTACGTTGGCTTTGCGACGTAAAAATGCCAAATTTAAGTGGTAGAACGATTGATTGACAACCCAGCAAACGGCATGGCAACGCAACCACGCTAGAACACAGTGTCGTGTACGTCGTCTTTCATAGACGCGTCCTGGATCGTACACTCACCACTATCTTAATGTCCCCGTCAATTTCTGTTATTTTTAATGAAGCTTTCCACTGCTTGTATACTGTCTGCAAGCTATTTTAAAATTATGACATAATAGCAATTACTGGATGGCACCATATCATCTGTGCCACCGCATCACCGCTCCACAGGTAAAGCGGAGGACTAGTATTCCGAAGGTACGAGTTCAAATCTCGTCCAAGTCACATATTTTTCATGTGAATATAAAAACCTTGTTAGGATTTATATTATGTATTATTTTGAAAAAAATTTAGAGAAATTAGAGACAGCATTGTTATGAACTATCAGCTAGAATATTTCACTTTAAATAACCATAAATGCTTTTTACATCCCAACTGAAAATGTAAAGAGAAAGTTTATGCGCGTAGTTTTCGAAAGTGTTTTCTCCTAAAAAAACATCTGAATGCTTAGCGACCAGAACTCAAGTTATGTTCTTAGGTAACTAAATTATCCTTTCAAGCCTTTGATTGGCAGTCTGCACTCTTCAGCGAAAGAGAAAATGCTTTGCCCAAATTACTTCTTTCTTCATACATTAATGTTCTCTGTTATAAAAAAGTTTAAAATTAAATGGAAAATACTAAAGACTTTTTGTTGTGAATCTGTACGAAGCATTTAATATATAACCCTTTATCAACTTTTTGAAAATTTAAAAAGTTAGAAAAATTGTATGTTTATTTTATTTCATTTTGCATATTTTTTAAGAGGCAATATACAAAATTATTTCATTTGTATTCCTCATTCAATCGATTTTAAGCTGATATGTGTTAGAGATTTTTTTTACTCATGTCTTTAAGAATTCGTACAATTAGATAACCAGTGTGTTTTATACTTTATTATAAAATAAGAACAATGCAACTCATGCACAGCATGATTCTTCTGTACAATTGAGTGTGTATTTGTCTTTTAAAGTGCTTATCTCACAATTTTTTTTTTCGAATTTTCGTATTGCTTCTTCAAAAGTAATCTAAAACTTATATTACAATTTTTCCATGCGATGCATTGTTTTCGAATTATTATTGATCAAATATGAAATTTGACAGAAAAAGTTGATAATTGGCATAGGGCCTGGATCAAGTCTCTGTGACGTAACTTAAGGAACAAGTCAAGGTCTTGTTGTTATAAACGATTAGATGGCGGAGTTGAATTCTGATTCGGAAAGCTCTCATAGTTCGCAATGTGATTCGAGTATGATTATATTCCCGGTTATGTCATCGAAGATGAAACAAAGAACATTAATGACCAGGAATATAATAAAATAAATGAAAATTACGGCGAGTCCGAGTCCTATCTATACGCTGATGAACCAATGGCCGAACAAGCATGGTATGAAGACTACGTGGAAAAGTCAAATGAACATAAAAAGCAACTTGAAATGCTACAAAAAAGACTTGATCACACAGTTGAGTTGAGTTCTTGGTGAGTAATAAAATTTCTAATTTCAATTCAACTTATGAAATGTATTTCAATTCAGGTTTCAAGTTATGAAATATAGACATAAACGTGCAATTTTCTATTCAAGATTACAATCGCTTTTTTTTACTTTTTGGGCAAAAAATTGTTAAAAGATGCTCGATTACAATTTTTTAATGTGATTTTCTTTATTCATCAGGTGCAAGTGTAGTTTTTGTCAAGTTACACTTCTTCAGAATCCTCTAGAGGCCTGGTGCTGCCAAGAACTTAAGTCTGTAGCTGAAAGCTTGACTCACCAGTCGGTTCTGGCAGATATGTCAACTATTCCATGTTGTGTCACTCTACACCCAGGTTTCAGACCAGTTTGTTTGGAAAAGTGGTCGCTAAAAATGGCTGCTATGAAATACAAAACCAGAGAACAAAGACGATACAGAGAAACAGGATCTGAAAACATGTATGATAGCATATTATGTTATTTCCCAGTATTTAAGTATATTTTAGTGTTATGACACATTAGTAACGATTTGGCTTTATATTCAGGTTTTTACGATGTGTTGCATACAGAGAGTTCACATCTATGATTTATGGATGCTTAGGAGAAGAAAGAAGACCATTACCAGCATGTGCATACCATGCAATAAGATCAAAATTTAATGATAAAAAGTTGGAATATAGAGGAAAATAAAATAAATGAGTGATGTGAAAATTAAGTTTTCCTATTTTTGGGCAATCTGCCACATGTTTGTGACCTTTCATTGGCTTCTTACATGTCAAACATTTTGGCTGACTTTTTCTTTGAAACTGCCACATTTGACTGACAGCTGAATGGCACACTTGTAGCTGCTGGCATGAAACAAAAACATTTTTATTGTTTAAAATGATTTTCAAACCATTTTTAGCTACATGTTATATAATCATTATTAATTACCTGGAATTGAGGGGGGGACATCATTGACCACAATGCATTTTCAACGGACCTGTTTTAGTATCACCTCAGATCTGGGTTGCTTTGGCAGCATGACATTCATTGGTGGTGGGGACATTTCTTTCAAAAAATTTTGTGAATTTGATAATGCGTCTTTGTCTTTTATTGACAGCAACACACTCTCAAATAATTCATCCACATACTCTAAAAAGAAATTATTGTCGTATTCAATACTATGAAATGATGCAAAGCAACACATTTAGCAACAACTTACCAAATTTGGGCTTAACTCTGACATCCCTCACAGTTCCTTCACCATTTTTTTGGATACACCACATTTATTTGGGAACTGCCATCATTCTTTATCTTTACATCACGCCTTAAGTTTTGGTGAAGTGGATGGATGCCAAAATGTGTCTAAAACAATAAAGACTTGTGGAAGTTGCAAAACAACTAACATTGTCATATAGGAAATTTTCGCCCACCTGCAATACATTCCAACATAGGAATAATGAATCATTTTGGAGCAAAATGATTCAGGACAGAATGGAATCCTTCCAAACAACTTGTTTGAGCAACTGGTGAAGCCTGGTGAATTGACTTCATTAGTTGTGGGTGTAACAATTTAGCACAAAGCTTTTCATGGGCAACTGAACCTTAAACATTACAACAAAGAATGATGATAAACTGTTAGGGAAGTTATCTTTAAATAATGCCTTCACAAACCTTCTAACAAATATTCCCTTGGTTGAATATCAGGGCCATGAAAACAACTTGAAAAGAGTGGATCATCCAAATTGGTGTGCTTGTCTACTATGTGACTCAGGAAAGATTTGAACTTTGCCCAAATTACTTTGCCATCACCATCATAAGTAGAACAAGCACTCCAATAGAAATGGTTGCCACAGGGTTTGACCCACTTTTTCAATTCTTCACAACCTTTTTCTTTGCTAAGCTTTGTTATTATTTTGGTTAGTTCTACAAAAATAGTACCATTAAATTGTCCATTAATGACATGCAAATCCATACTCCTCTCAAGATTTTACATCTTAAATTCAGCTTACTTTTTTAGATGCCATAAATCAAAATAGTGCTTCACATGTGCCATTTTCTCCCTCATATGTTTACTGATAGATATGTGTCTATCAGATATAAATGTTGATAATTGTATGCCACTGCTTGATAGCAATTCCATGGTGTTTTTTAATGCCATGTATTCCATAGCAGGACTACTGCCAGCTTCATTTCTCTAGAATAATTGAAGTTGAAATTAGCATTTTCTTCTCTACTTTTATTAAACATGTGATGTAGTCATAAACCTGAACTAAGGAAAAGTGAATAATGGATGACGTGGAACAATAAAAGACGGTATAGGCACAGTACTTGGCACAATGCCCCATACTGTCATGACGACCATCACCTGCAAGAACAACTGATCCACATTCTTTAGTTCAGCAGTTTCTGTTGGTACTTTCTCCAAAATATAAATATTGATGGGAAAAGAATGTTCTATAAATGTAATTTAAAATATTAGTCACCCTTTAGATCTGCAGCTTAAACCAAAAAAACATGCCATACTTGCTGATGTCTAAAGTATGTTGGCAGTGAAATAACTTGCAGTCCCATATGCTTCATTGCTTGAAATGTTTTGCTAGCTGAAGATCCCGCCACTAAGACTGCAAATGAAAGTAGAAAGTTTCCAGCTGCAATCTTCGTACCAGGCATCAATGGCTGACTTTTCCAAACAAATTCTTTACGACAATCAACATTTTTGCACATGGTTTTTATGGTCACCATTGTTCCACTTTGACAAACATGAACCACTGGATTTTTTCCATGACAAAACATGCATGTTTTAAACAACAGAAGAAGCTGTGTCAAGAAGACAATGTATTTCTGCTGCTTTTGCACATTGTCAGAAGTGTTGATTCTAAAGAACAAAGAAGTAACACCAAATACTAATTAGTGTGAAGCCAGAACAATGTTTCTATTTAATATATATCTTACATTGGTTCTGAGTATTCATCAGCATCATGAACACTCTCACTATTATCAAAAAAATTTTCATCATCTTCTGTGTCATCAGTACTTGTTTCCATTTCAACATCAAAATCATCACCATCAGAATCATCATCATCCACCATGTCTGTTTCCCCATCTTCCAGGTTTGAGCTAGGATCAAAGTCACTGCGTGTTGATGAAGTATTTGCAGTGTTAATGCTGGAGTCCCTCTCAACTGCATGGATGAGAATAAAATCAGAGCAATGAGAAACATGATACATTCTAAATATTTTGAAATTGGCAATGAAAGCACACCTTCTTTTCTAAGTTTTTTTAACTTGTGTTTTGCTGACAGCCATTGCCCAGATAATCGTTTGTTCTGCTTTCGCAGATTGTAACAACCAGAACAATCTGCAGGCAATGTTTGGGTGCCAACTGTTTGATGGGTCTGTAAAGGCGTTCATGTACTTCAAAATATATTATCACTTTATAACACTGAACTGAATTTAAATACCTGTTCTATTTTATCGATTTCAGCCAATTTAGATGCGGAGGTTAAAGTGTTTTCAATTGGGAGTTCTTCTGCAATCGTTTCTGTGATGATTTCTTCTTCGATGAAATTATCAGTTGAAGTAGAGCATGATTCGCTCACCAAATCTTTTACCATGTTTTTAACCTATATACGGAATGAAACATTAAAGAAGCAACAAATAATTGCGACATGCATATCACTAACAAATCGCTTTTCATTTGCAGATGGTATCTTTTTACTTACCCGTCGTTTCTCTCTAGGTGTAGGATTTTTTGGTTCATCATCTTTTAGAAATATTGTTGGATAAGCGGTGATTCCAAAATCATCTTTTTTCAGCCTTGGTGTATAATTCTTCGTCCCTGGGATTTCTACCATGTATTTTTCGTAATCCGCATCAGTAAAATGAACGGAACAAACAGCCGAATACGAAGTCGGTGTCCATCGAGCGCGTTTTCTTGCAACAAAATTCACCCAGATTTTACGTCTTCGCTTCGCTTCAGGACGCTCATCACCGTAAAATGGTATACGGTGAAGAGAAATTCCTTCCGCATAATTTGCTCGTTTTGAACAGCCGAAAACTGCACATCTATCAGGCATTTTGATGCAGAGCCGTAGTAGATGAAGTAGAAATTATAGTAAAAATCACACTTCAGAAAAACTTCCTGTCCTTATGTTACGTCACATACTTCTCGATTCAGGCTCTCGTCAAGCAAATTGAACGCGCAGCAATTTTCGCCATTATTGCCGATTTTGAGAAAAGAAACGCATTTATCTCATAAACGAAGCCATCAATAAGAAAATTGTAAAATAACTTTTATTATGATTTTTACCTTAATCAGAAAATTCGAAAAAAAATTGTGAGATAAGCACTTTAAACAATCTGACCTCTACCACTGCAGAGATCAATCAATTAAATAAATTACGGAGAGTTTGCAAATCAAGATAATTTATAGGAAAAATGAACATATTTGCTTTGATTTCGCTTTAAAAAATGTTTACTGTGTTTTCACTAATTTTTTCAATGACAGAAAATATCTTTTATTCTAAAGTGATTATTTTTTCCTTCATCAAGACGTATACACAATGCTTAGGTGATAATAAACTATGTGTACTTTTTACAACCCACTCGTACCAGTATTGAGCTATAGCCAAAAACTACTTAACGCTTTCGTCATCGCCTTTTTTGTTTTGTCAATGAAGCAAAGTCTCCTCCAGAACACAAAATAGTCTTTGATGAAATAATGTCTATACTAAGATAAATCTGAATTAATTAATTTATTTATTTATTTATACTAATTTTCAAAGACTCATCTAATATTTGTTCGTGATTCTAAGTGAAGTTCAAAAAAATGTATAAAATGAGTTGAGTTTCACTGCATTTAAGATTGTTGCTTGGTGACAATGTAATTAAGGAAAACATTAATGTGAAAATTTCTCACATGTTAAGCGAATTAGACCAACTTCAAACTTGAAGTGATGTACTATTACTACATTTGGAGACTTGGTTTATGCATGAGACAAAAGCTTCACAATAATCTAGAGACAGTTGTCATGACAATGCAGTAGAGATGACCATGTCTCTCTATCAACATACATGCACTTGCTATTTTCGCCTGCCAACACGTACAGAATCAATACGAATAAAAAACCTCAGCGCAGATCATACTTAAAGTTTAGCATCTCACTTGCAAGACCTTTAAACATAAAAAATTGTATAATCACAGTCCTGTAGAAAAAAATTTATCACATGGGGCTCTCTTGACGAAACTGAAGCAATGAAATTATGAAAAATTACCCATTTCAAATGTAGAAGGGTGAGGCTCCTCCACCAAGCGCCCTCCCCCCCAACCCTTCAACAGCACTGTATAAGCATCTATGGTATGAAAGATATGCAATATTTCAAAGGTTTTTCTGTTGGAAGAGTTAAATATTTAGTTTTTAGATTTTGAATAAACGTAAACTGTAATACAGATCCCTGGCTTTGCATGACGCGAAAAAAAGTTGCAAAAATATGAGGTCCAAGTTTGGCGTTGCAATGTTGCAATCGGAAGTAAATATTTCAAAATCTTTACTTTTGCTTAAGATTGTAATATGTGTATCAGAGACAGCAGTATTGTAACATAATTTATCTTTTTTTTCAGTTAGATCAACTTCCATGTCATTAAAAATAGCTACATTTAATGCAAAAATTTAATTTTTCTCGAAGAAAAATACAAGTGCGACAAAGGGTTAATCACTTTTAACAAGGAGGAGGAATTTTCTCAACTATTACATATTGACCGGGATTAATTTTTTGATCACAAGTTTGACAACATCGATCATGTCTCCATAGCTCTTAACTCTGAGAACATGATCTTCCACTGGTAATGAAGCAATTTGAACTATTTCTTCAATTCCACTGCTAAAATCTCCAACACCGATAACAAAGACTTCTACACCGTCATCTTTCAGTTTTCTTGCATTTGGAACGGTTTGGCCTTGATCTATGTTTGACTGTCCATCTGTCACAAGGAACACCATTTGACGTGCACCACGACGGCTTCCTGTAAATTGTACAAAAAAGAAATGAATGCATTGGTTTGAGACAGTTTGAAAGATAGACATTTTATCCAATTTGTGAAAGAAAATGTTCTTGTTTAAGAAATATTATTATCGTTTTATCAAACAACAGATACAGGACAAACCATTGTGACGAGCTTATGAAATGTAATATTTAAAAAAACAAAGAATCTCAAAATAATCTCCTCACTTACAGTGTTATACATGTTCAAAATCACGAATCTTTTAATGAGCATGCACTACTTAGCAAAATAATTTTATCGGACAGGCACAAAGCTTTGGCTTAATTAGCATTACCGCTCTTATGCCTTATTAACCAAATGTATTCTTTTTTGTGTTTAAAATGAGTAGCTACCGTTCAAGCTCTGAAAATTCGTAGCTATATGTATTATAATATTTTATTAACTATCGGTGGCAAAGTCAGCCCAATCTTTTACTCCTACAATATAAATTTTTCATTTTTTTAGAAAGTTCATTCATTCATTCTTTTTCCAGTAATTGAAACCAAAAGACGGCTACCTAGCATATAGAATGAAAACTTTTAGACTTTATGCAGCAAATAATTTGATATAGCTATAACTGCTTGTTTAATTTACAATATCTCGATTGCTGCAGTATATGAGAGATTTGACAGATAGGATTTGTTTTTGATATCAGAAATTTTGTAAGCATCATGTTGTTTGAACGCCATTTAAACGCCTGTTATGACAATAACTTCTTTTTGTTGTGTGATCCAAAAAAATGGATTCTTTTAATGCATTCTTTGTAGAAATCATGAAGTATTTACGTGCACAAAATATTTGAAATATTCGTATCTTAGCTAATCTAACTTACCTTTCGTAGGATCATCAAATAAATCTTTTGCTTTTGCTAAACCGTCAGCAGTGTTCGTCCCTCCATTTTCAAAAAAAAACAAATCAGATTTTGTGGCAGCTTGTGAAGCAGGAAAGAAATTGAACATAATTCTTGCGTTATTGGAGTACTGAACACCAGCCCAGTAACCGTCGATGCTGTCAGGTAATATTATATTTATGAGATTTTTTATAGCTTGTTTTCCCTTCTTGTACTCGCAATCTCCAATGGAACCAGATGAATCCATTACAACAGCTGTGTCTTCAAGGTAGATTCTTCGTTTATTCAGGACAGAAGATGGCAGACGAAAGAATTTCTTTACAATTTTATCTGCTGTCACAGTTATTGGAGGAATTTGTTTGAATTCTGAAATAAATATTTCATGAACAACTTGTTTGTTAAAACGTTTACCAAAATCCGTAAAACTTGTGGGCTTATTGGTCAATAGATGTTTATTAGCTAGTGCAAAAACAGATATGATCTCAACCTAATAATTTAATCAATCAATTATTTATAGAGGATTTACAAATCAACCATGAATACAATATATATTGTAATTTTATAAAAAAATAAGATGTTTTCGTATTTGCCCTGGCGTAGACGTAAACCTTGCAGACGCTTGTGAGAGTTCTCGAGCAGGTGCAACCCAGAGCCTTCTGTCTCTGGCTTGCACTGGTCTGCGCTCTCCAGTTCTTTTCAAGGTGTTAGCGGTTTGCATAAGCCTGTGCAAACACAGCAAAATCCTTTACTTTTTAGATATTTCTTATTTTTAAGATATTCCTTATATAGCTATCTTAAAATCTTTTGTATTTCATAAGGGTGTTTATGATTATGGCTACTCATCGAGTTTCTTTCAAAAATAGAACAATGTGATAAGCCATTTCTTTTCACTACCACGTAACAAGTTCATAGCATTTACTTACTGTCATAAAACTCCTTGTCACTAATTGGAGGTAAAGTGGGCATTGGTTTTGTCGTTGGTAACCAAAATGGGTGAATACTCTCCACAAATGTTGTTCCACAAACAAATGCAAGAGTTAATGTAGAAAGAGTAATTGCCAACTTCATGTTAAGACTGCAATGTTTTGTTAATTTTTCCTAAAAGAATTGAATTAAACTGTAAATATGTGAGGCTTTCCTTCACTTTCAAAGTATGGTACCAAATACTTCACATTGTTAAGTATGTGTATGACGTTTATGCTGAGACTATTTGAGTACAAAGATAAATACTTTTTAATTGCGACAGTTAGTTATTTCAATGTTAAACTGATCCAACTTTAAATTTGCTGTTGGGTTACAGGTGCTAGAGATTCGTTTCCAGATGTTACGCAAGAGAAAAAATGCGTTTCTTTCAATTTCCATGGTATGAAAACAAAACAAGTATGTGAAATTTTAATTCGTAGTACTCACCAAAACTTATAATCGTTACTAACAAGCAGCTGCAAGAAGCATGGAAATGTACCACGTTTGTTGCTTTTGCAAGAAGCAAAATATATATATGTCAAGAATTTTAGCAATAAAAAGTATATATTATGTCAAACAAAATTTCACATACACATTGTGTCATTGCAGGATGGTTAGCAAGCTCAATGGCAAAATCAAGCAGTTTTAAACCAATTTTCAACATGCTAGAAATATTATTGCATTGCCATTATGCACATTACCACACTATGCCACAGGTTTAATTCCTACATATATTTAGTTTTATATTATGATACTTTTGTTCAGAAGTAGTCATTCTGTTCGAATATTAAGTTGCAGTTCTACTTGACAGAAAAAGGTAGGGGTGTTATCAGCAAATATGCTTTTCATATTGCCCTCGCACACTGCATGTATTTACCAAAGGGATTCGCCAAACTCAGTGTTTAAATGAAAATTAAATTAAACTGTAATTGCACGGCATTCATCATAGAGCGCATAATGATTGTACAACAACAATCAATGTACAGAACATCTGCAACAGTTGATTGCTTTCCGTAGGTGATAGATGTTTTTACTTACGTAGCTAATACATTCACACAGACACTTGCATTCAAACAGCTTTTGCAAGATGATTTCAGCGAACATGACGATTTTACAGATTGTAAGATTGCCTTAAGTCAGTGGAGATTTTCATTTGCTTTCAATTACATTCTTACACAAACTCTCATTTCACCGTCACCTCGCTTTTACGGACATTTTGTAAATCTTAATATGAAATGCTCTACGACAAAACGCAATGAAATTAAACCTCATACTACGGCAAGGCAGTAGTTCTTTAATTTAGTTGATTTACGTTAATTGTCAAAGTGCGACCAATAGATTTAGAAAAGAAAGCAGCTTACAAAAGTTAAAAAAATTAACCAGCTTACCTTCAACTTTTTAGCAAACTTGTCAACGTCTTAGCGAAAGCTCTTCCGAACTCTGATAATGTCAAATCAGTAATGACCTTAAAGACAACTTTTCTCGTATTTTATGAGTAGTAATTTGCTACACTTCACTGCTTTTTGAGACACAAGGTCACGTTTAACCAATTGATTGCATATGGCGTTAATATACCTTGTTACAACGTTACATAGGTTCTGAATGTTTTCACTTACATAGCTAATACGTTCACACAGACACTTGCATTTAAACAGTTTTTTCAAGATGATTTTAGCGAAGATGACGATTTTACAGATTGTAGGATTGCCTTAAGTCAGTGGAGCACAGAAGAAGAATACAAAGAAATATTGTACGAGATTGCTTATGCAAAATTTTGTCTTTGAATTATTTGGCCAACCAAGAACACGCCTCAACAGCATAAATTTCTCTTACACTTTGTTTCGCTTCAGATTGTTTTAGTTTTATTTTAATTCGGTTTATGCTTTTTAATTAATTCTTGTGCTTACGTCGACGCAGATGTTACATTTTTTGGTCAAACCTTGCCTTATTTAAATTATTAAAAATCATTGCTCAGTCAAATGAAATTTGTTAACAGTATTTTTCCAAGATTTTCATTCGCTTTGTAGGAAAATAAAATAGAATTATAAGCCTTAAACTATACAAACGACGAAGCTTGTATGGCAAGGTAAATGGTTGAAAATAAGGTTAGCATTGTGCGGTTAAAACTATATTTTAGATATTCGGTTAAATGTTAGCAGAATAATAATTAGGGCCAACAAACAATTAGGCAGCACCACCATAGCAAAATAAAATGAGAACAGTCGACAAAAATTTTGTTCAATATGCTACACAATGATATTTTTGAGAATTAAAATATTTGTGGACATTTCGTATTACAAGATCCTGTTTAAAATCACTAACTCTCTGCAAATGCAAAGCTTGGCTTTCGTCAATACTGTCATTGAATTATGCTTGCCACAGCTAAAATATAGATTAAAATGTATTGTTTTGACTGTTACAATATCAAAGAAGGACCAGGCCTATTTGCTTAAAATTACAGTCATTGCCAGCCGTCTCATGTGGCTCCGTAGTGACGAAAAAATATCACGAAGTAGATATAAAATTACTGTTGATAACTGGCATGTTTATGATCGTCGACGTAAGTGCGTTGTTGATGCTGGTTTGAATGACGTTTAAAAATTCTTAGAGCAATCATCGCCAAAGTCAACACAGTGTGGAAAAGAAAAATCTCAGTATTTTGTAGGGTTCATACATCACATGGTTGTTTGAGAAGGAAATATGTTGGTGTCTAAGTGTCTATAATTTGTATTGTTGTCAGCATAGTTCCTGACTCGTCAATGTGATATTCGGTTATTAATAGATATGAGTATATTATTACTTAAAACAAAACCTCCTATGCCGATCAAATAATAATCAGCGCGTACTAAACGAGCTATTGCTCTAGGTAAAACCACACTAAACTAAATTGATAATTGAAGTCCCAACTAAATTGCCAAAAGTCCTGTTTGCAACAGCTTTACGACATTTGAATTAGTATGAGGTCATTATGAGGCAAAACACTTAAATTGATAACATCATTAATAGGTTCGCATGAAAATAAAATAGTATATGACTATACTTCTGACCTAGCTTGTATAGCAAGGTAAATGGTTCAAATTAAGGAATAGCATCGCGTGGTTAAAACTATATTTTAGATATTTGGTTAGTTGTAAGCAGAATAACAATTAGTGCCAGCAAACAATTAGGCAACACCAGCATAACAAAAATGCTACACAATGATAGTTTTGAAAATTAAACGGTTTGTGGACATTTAGTATTAGAAGATGCTGTTTAAAACCACTAACCCTCTGAAAATGCAAAGCTTGGCTTTCGTCAAAACTGTCATTGAATTATGCTTGCCGCAGCTAACGTATAGATTAAAATGTATTGTCTTGACTGTTGCAATATCAAAGAAGGACCAGGCCTATTTGCTTAAAATTAACAGTTATTGCCACCCATCTCATGTGACTTCATAGTGAAGAAAAAAGATCACAAAGTAGCAATAGAATTATTGTTGATAACTGGCATGTTTATGATCGTCAACGTAAGGGCTTTGTTGGTGCTTGTTTGAATGACGTTCAAAAATTCTTAGAGCAATCATCGCCAAAGTCAACTCAGTCAAGAAAAGAGAAATCTCAGTATTTTGTCGGGTTCATACATCACATGGTTGTTTTAGAAGAAAATATGTTGGTGTCTAAGTGTCTATAATTTGTATTGTTGTCAGCATAGCTCCTGACTCGTCATTGTTATATTCGGTTATTAATAGATATTATGAGTATATTAACACTCAAAACAAAACCTCCTATGCCGATCAAAAATAATCAGCATGTATACAACGAGCTATTGCTATCGGTAAAACCACACTAAACTATAATGATAATTGAAGTCCCAACTAAATGCCGAAAGTCCTGTTTGCAAAGCTTTACGACATTTGAATCAGTATGAGGTCATTATGAGGCAAAACACTTAAATTGATAAGATCAATAATAGGTTTGTAGGAAAATAAAATAGTATATGACTATACTTCTGACCTAGCTTGTATAGCAAGGTAAATGGTTCAAATTAAGGAATAGCATCGCGTGGTTAAAACTATATTTTAGATATTTGGTGAGTTGTAAGCAGAATAACAATTAGTGCCAGCAAACAACAAGGCAACACCAGCATAACAAAAATGCTACACAATGATAGTTTTGAAAATTAAACGGTTTGTGGACATTTAGTATTAGAAGATGCTGTTTAAAACCACTAACCCTCTGCAAATGCAAAGCTTGGCTTTCGTCAAAACTGTCATTGAATTATGCTTGCCGCAGCTAACGTATAGATTAAAATGTATTGTCTTGACTGTTGCAATATCAAAGAAGGACCAGGCCTATTTGCTTAAAATTAACAGTTATTGCCACCCATCTCATGTGACTTCATAGTGAAGAAAAAAGATCACAAAGTGGCAATAGAATTATTGTTGATAACTGGCATGTTTATGATCGTCAACGTAAGTGCGTTGTTGGTGCTTGTTTAAATGACGTTTAAAAATTCTTAGAGCAATCATCGCCAAAGTCAACTCAGTCAAGAAAAGAAAAATCTAAGTATTTGTCGGGTTCATACATCACATGGTTGTTTAAGCAGGAAATATGTTGGTGTTTAAGTGTCTATAATTTGTATTGTTGTCAGCATAGTTCCTGACTCGTCAATGTGATATTCGATTATTAATAGATATTATGAGTATATTAACACTCAAAACAAAACCTCATATGCCGATCAAAAAATAAGCAGCATGTATACAACGAGCTATTGCTATCGGTAAAACCACACTGAACTATAATGCTAATTGAAGTCCTAACTAACATGCCGAAAGTCCTGTTTGCGAAAGCTTTACGACATTTGCATCAGTATGAGGTCATTATGAGGCAAAACACTTAAATTGATAAGATCAATAATAGGTTTGTAGGAAAATAAAATAGTATATGACTATACTTCTGACCTAGCTTGTATAGCAAGGTAAATGGTTCAAATTAAGGAATAGCATCGCGTGGTTAAAACTATATTTTAGATATTTGGTGAGTTGTAAGCAGAATAACAATTAGTGCCAGCAAACAACAAGGCAACACCAGCATAACAAAAATGCTACACAATGATAGTTTTGAAAATTAAACGGTTTGTGGACATTTAGTATTAGAAGATGCTGTTTAAAACCACTAACCCTCTGAAAATGCAAAGCTTGGCTTTCGTCAAAACTGTCATTGAATTATGCTTGCCGCAGCTAACGTATAGATTAAAATGTATTGTCTTGACTGTTGCAATATCAAAGAAGGACCAGGCCTATTTGCTTAAAATTAACAGTTATTGCCACCCATCTCATGTGACTTCATAGTGAAGAAAAAAGATCACAAAGTGGCAATAGAATTATTGTTGATAACTGGCATGTTTATGATCGTCAACGTAAGTGCGTTGTTGGTGCTTGTTTAAATGACGTTTAAAAATTCTTAGAGCAATCATCGCCAAAGTCAACTCAGTCAAGAAAAGAAAAATCTCAGTATTTTGTCGGGTTCATACATCACATGGTTGTTTAAGCAGGAAATATGTTGGTGTTTAAGTGTCTATAATTTGTATTGTTGTCAGCATAGTTCCTGACTCGTCAATGTGATATTCGATTATTAATAGATATTATGAGTATATTAACACTCAAAACAAAACCTCATATGCCGATCAAAAAATAAGCAGCATGTATACAACGAGCTATTGCTATCGGTAAAACCACACTGAACTATAATGCTAATTGAAGTCCTAACTAACATGCCGAAAGTCCTGTTTGCGAAAGCTTTACGACATTTGCATCAGTATGAGGTCATTATGAGGCAAAACACTTAAATTGATAAGATCAATAATAGGTTTGTAGGAAAATAAAATAGTATATGACTATACTTCTGACCTAGCTTGTATAGCAAGGTAAATGGTTCAAATTAAGGAATAGCATCGCGTGGTTAAAACTATATTTTAGATATTTGGTGAGTTGTAAGCAGAATAACAATTAGTGCCAGCAAACAATTAGGCAACACCAGCATAACAAAAATGCTACACAATGATAGTTTTGAAAATTAAACGGTTTGTGGACATTTAGTATTAGAAGATGCTGTTTAAAACCACTAACCCTCTGAAAATGCAAAGCTTGGCTTTCGTCAAAACTGTCATTGAATTATGCTTGCCGCAGCTAACGTATAGATTAAAATGTATTGTCTTGACTGTTGCAATATCAAAGAAGGACCAGGCCTATTTGCTTAAAATTAACAGTTATTGCCACCCATCTCATGTGACTTCATAGTGAAGAAAAAAGATCACAAAGTAGCAATAGAATTATTGTTGATAACTGGCATGTTTATGATCGTCAACGTAAGTGCTTGTTGGTGCTTGTTTGAATGACGTTTAAAAATTCTTAGAGCAATCATCGCCAAAGTCAACTCAGTCAAGAAAAGAAAAGTCTCAGTATTTTGTCGGGTTCATACATCACATGGTTGTTTGAGAAGGAAATATGTTGGTGTCTAAGTGCCTATAATTTGTATTGTTGTCAGCATAGTTCCTGACTCGTCAATGTGATATTCGATTATTAATAGATATTATGAGTATATTAATACTCAAAACAAAACTTCATATGCCGATCAAAAAATAAGCAGCATGTATACAACGAGCTATTGCTATCGGTAAAACCACACTAAACTATAATGCTAATTGAAGTCCTAACTAAGATGCTGAAAGTCCTGTTTGCGAAAGCTTTACGACATTTGCATCAGTATGAGGTCTTATGAGCAAAACAATTAAATGGATAAGATCAATAACAGGTTTGTAGGAAAATAAAATAGAGTTATAAGCCCTAAACTATTCAAATGACGAAGCTTGTATAGCAAGGAAAATGGTTGAAAATAAGGTTAGAATTGTGCGGTTAAAACTATATTTTAGATATTCGGTGAGTTGTTAGCAGAATAACAATTAGCGCCAACAAAGAATTAGGCAGCACCATTATAACAAATAAAATGAGAACAGTTGACAAAAATTTTGTTCAATATGCTACACAATGATATTTTTAAAAATTAAAATATTTGTGGACAATTCGTATTACAAGATCCTGTTTAAAATCACTAACTCTCTGCAAATGCAAAGCTTGGCTTTCGTCAAAACTGTCATTGAATTATGCTTGCCGCAGCTAAAGTATAGATTAAAATGTATTGTTTTGACTGTTACAATATCAAAGAAGGACCAGATTGGAGTAATGCTTTGAGTTGCGAGTATTTGTTTTGAATGTTTGCTCGTTTCGAATTGCGTACGTTGCTTGATTTGAAATGTAGATGTTCGATTTGTGATGATTGGATTTTTACAGTGAATTTACCTAGGTACAAATTTTAACTGGTTTTCTTCAGGAATTTTTCGTGGTGAGGATTGAAAACCTCCTTGTGGTGACCATTGGGCACCAGCATGTTTTGTGAGAAGAGTATTGATAATTTTTCTTGCTTATTAATTGCATAAATTTCTTACTTTGTCCGTGTCGTTTGACTTCGTCCATCCAAAACGTATTTAAGCAAACTTAACATTCCTTAAAGCATCACGAACTCAAAATAACGTATAATTCTGAAGCATTGATACTTGAACAAAGTTCCCATTCAAAATTTCCATTAAAATGTGTTATTGTTTTTTAAATCTTGACTTAAATCAATCAACTAGTCACAAGTAATCAAATATTGTCTTGGTCAATTTCTGCAAGCAGATAAATATGCTCTCCCATGATCACAGTTATTTAAACTAATGTGAAATAACTCTACTGTATACTGCAAATACAAAATAATTTTAAATTCTGGTAGTCTTAAATTGTTTAGTCAGAGAAATTAAAAACTCATCGATATTGATACCAGTAAACAGACTGTGCACAAAGGTGGGAACAATTCATTCAAATTACTTTACTATAAATGCATCCTAGTGACAATGGTCTAAGTAATCTCAGCTTTTTAATACCAATGTTAACTACATAAGATGCTTTTGCCTAATGGTTATTGTGAGGTTCTCAGCCTTGACCACGAAAACATTAATCTTGCAAAAAATCACTATAAAAAATGACTTCGTTTACAACGTGATAAGTCCTTTTAACTTCCTGTCTGAAATTAAAATTACAGGTCATTAAATGCTAAGTATTGGCAATGGGTCAACTTAAACGGTTCATCATGAATGCTTTTAGGGTAATTTTGTTTCTTCGCCCAATTCAAATAGGTCTTTTTCTCCTTTAAAGCAATTCATGTAACTGAACATTATTTATAACCAATCATTTTGTCTATGGATATAGTTTGTGTTGTACTAATTTTTTTCTATTAAGTCAAATGATCTTGTTACTGTTGTATCATCGTGAATATCTATTTGGAAAAATCAATCATTTTACACAACTCGTAGTGAAGTTTAACTAGTTTAAGTCATAGGTTTTAAATGGAAAAGATCTCTTTTTATATCTAAAGTCTTCATCTCATATTTTTATCAAATTTATCTCTTTGCACGTAAACAGACACGTATTGAATTGTATATAATTCCTTCTATTATTCGGGAATTGCATAATGCAATAATTATTAGCGCGTTTCAAACGGTCATTACTATAATTGATGATCAAGGTCACTGCAAACTCTGGTCTAAAACAAACTGCTTCTTTGAAATTATGAAATAGGATGTCTTCTTTCAATCAATCTCTCACATACTTATATTTACAACGTTTATACACAAAGTTTAAATATATATGTAGAATATAAAAAATGTAGGATTTTATCTCCTTTTACCAAGTAAAATAGACAAAGAAATATAACAGGTCATACTTCTATTCCAAGTATTGACACAGCATCAATTTACGGCGTTGAGTCGGTATATGATTTCCGGTGTATTTGATTTCAAATTGTTCGATTTATTTTTAAAAGTAAAAGTATACAGCAGTTGAAATTGTTAGCTCTTATTGAACGTAGGTGCAAACACTCTATAGAATCCTAAAACTTTGACCTTCTATGGTCTGTAACGCACGTTCGATGTGAAGATTTTATGCTCCATTGGAGTAATGCTTTGAGTTGCGAGTATTTGTTTTGAATGTTTGCTCGTTTCGAATTGTGTACGTTGCTTGATTTGAAATGTAGATGTTCGATTTGTGATGATTGGATTTTTACAGTGAATTATGACGCGTATACGTTTATAAATGCACCTACTAATAAACCTATTATCATTTAAAAGAAGAACTTGTGTATCTAGTCTAATACTCAATCGGAAATGGCAAAATTGTTTTGTGACGACATGTATTTTAGTATCACACAAACTTTGCTGGAAGGACATAGAATCGACCGTCTTAATGAATTTCATGCGGTTTTCCACCACCACTATTACCAATGATATTATCAAGTACATTAATTACACAAACAAAACTTACAAGGCACAGATGTTTGCTTTGAGACAACTGATCAAATTTAAATATTTTACTGTAGCTTGAATGCGGACCTTGAACTCTTTATATTACCAATTTAAGCCCTCTCCTTTTTTATTGCGTAGTTCGAAAATTTCTTGCATATAAACAGACCGACATATGTTCACAAATTTTGCCTCCAAAGTTAGGTATTATTTGCGAATTGTGTAACTTACAGTAGCGATTCGCGGGTAGGATGTCACGGGCTTAAAAATCTCTAATTTTCATAGGAAACATAGAAAATTTAAAGTTCCAATTTTCTACGAAGTTGATGCAGAGTTCTAAGGAAGTCTTTATTTCTACGTGTACACAATTGAATGTGCTCTTGGAGCCAACGTTCTTTCCTGTCAACATCGAAATATGTCGCTAGCGCTTTGGATAATCATGATTTGTGTTTGTTGTACATATTCAAATATATATACATTCGATTTAAAGTTCATGGTTGAAGTCATGCTGAGTTCTATACTTACCAGCAGTTAACAAATCAAGAATTACAACTCGTATGCAACTAGAAATGTTGTTAATTTGACACTCACAAGATATTATAAAATAGATTAATAGAAAAGTTTGACTGTAACAAAAATTCCTGCGCATCTGAAATTTATTGTTATACCAAGGAACAGCAATTTTCTAGTAGATCGAAAGCTTAAATTCAACTATTAATTAAAATAGTTTGGGAATTCTATTATTAAAGGCTGCATAGTTGGATCAGCCCCAACAGTCAAGTTAAAGGCATTCCTTCGATCAAATTAAATGTACATTTGATGAGAAAACACTAAAAATGCGGCGAGGCTGGCTTCGAACATATTACAAAAATTTTTAACAAGACGAAATTGAATAAACTGTCTGACAAAAACAAATTAGCGAAGGTTTGAAAAATGTTTCGCATTAATACGTTTCAATAATATTTCCGTTAGTTAAAGTGAATAATAAAACAATTATTGAATTCATTTTTCGCATGATATCAAGAATTATTTATGCGCGCCGAGTTGGCTTCTGAATTGTTTGCAGATTTGCGACATTGGGTCCAAGCTCAAGTCCGAGCTCGAATCCGAGCTCGAGTCCTCTGCTCTTCAAATAGTATATCTCGAAATAAGTATATATTATTCAAATTTACACTACAGCTATATATTTGTCGTTGACTCATTGGGGACGTTCAACGCGCTCGACCCACAGCACGCCCACAAGTTTATGACAAGTTTAATTTCGGTAAATTATCGCGTTGTAGCAAATCAAGAAGCGTTTGACTGGTTTACATTTTAGTGCAACGCTAATCTTGATTTACTGAGAATTGCAGGTGACGGGTGACTATTAAGGACAATGTAAATAATATAACGAATATTATTCTGTGCAATATTGCACGGCTGCAGATCGAACGCACGTACGCAAGGATAACTATAAATCGTAAATAGTAACTTCATTTCTACTTATTACTGAAAATCTGACAGGATTATACAAACTGTAGGATGTGCGGGGTTTTAAAGTCGCCTGGGTTTTTTTTTCTGTGCCGCAAATTTGCAAATTCCTAAATTCGCCCTTGCCGATGATAACGACAGAAAAAAGGACAGATACCTTTTCAACGCACGAACTTAATTTGTTTTAATTTTAACTTAACATGTCAAAGCATACTAAATAATTTGATGCGAACAATAGAGTAAGATGTCAAGGTCAAAAATTTTTTATCAGATCAAAACCACAGGCGAACAGTTGTCACAACAATAGCATCACGTTTATATGAGAATGAAGTTATGCAAATTCAAATAATTAATTGCAGGTCCATTTCGCTGTTTACCTCGTTTGGAGAAAATTGAAAGTTCCAAACTACATTTCAACACCCAAGCAATCCTTTGGTAAGAACGACTTTAAAATGTGAAATGACGACATGCCGTTGTTTATTCCAATTGCAGATTTAAATATCAACATAACAAACTCACGGATCGAGGTGAAGGAACAATTATTTATATGCCATTAAATAATTAATTTGAAAAGCACGCAATCAGAATTATGTAGAACCGTTGTATTACTTTATTTTTGAAAGTTAAATCACGCTTTTAAGACAAAAATGAAATGCTCTTTTATCCATTATGGTGTACACATATTGCTATGCAAAAGATCATGATCGAGTAAAATATATGTTCTCAAAAATTTTCCAAATCTCAATGTTTTTTGTAATTATTACATTTAATTTCTGCCAGAAGCTGTAAAGACGAAAACTTCTCTCGTTTACACATTGCCACTTTTAAATATAACCCGTCGATAAAAAGTGCAGGAGTTCGCAAACGTATTTTAGACACATATTTCCGTACGTAGGTGTTTGTTCTCAAACTTACCGACACGTACACACGCATACCAACACATACAAGTCGTAAGCACAGGCAGATAAGTCACGTGTCGGATGAGATAATATAAAAGAAACAAGTTTTCGGATTTGTCACAAACAGTTAGTTGCGATTAAGAAAGGAAATATTTCCATTTCAGTCATGTCGATCACATTTAAAAATGAAGGTGATGGTACTGTAGAGACTATTCACAGCCAAGATTTAAAGAATGGTTCTTATAACTTAAAGCCAGCCTTAACTAACTACACGATAGCCGAAAGCAACGGAGGTGCGTGGATTGTGTACAAAAGCTGTAGCCCTGAAGAAGAATGTGAAACAATAATTATAGAAGAGAGAACAGGATTTCAAAAACTGAATGGAATCAATGGTTCGGTAAGAATCATTCCAGGTAGTTCTGGCATAGTGCTGTTCCAGCATAGGAACTTTTGCGGAAAGTACAAGGTGAGAAATGTGCTAGTACGAAGAGAAAAAATGTAAAATATGCCGGCATATAGACGTTTTTCATTTATAATCAATAATCATCACTTTTAGACTAGCTAGCATTAATTATTTATGACGATTTAACGATGAGACCATTTTATGTGAGACAGATATTTTCACAGCTTTATGAAGAAGACCGATGTGATGATGTTAGCAAATATTTCGAGGGAGATAGTGAATGTGGCGATGGAGTGTCATCATACATCGTGACAGATCAACAATACGATTATCTCCTATTTCCTAATTTAAACTGCGAGGGTGGAAGTTTTGAAAATATAGCCAAAAGAGGAACACGGCTCAGCTATATTGGAGAAGATGAGAACGACAGAGTTAAAAGTTATAGTAAAGTACTATAACTGCTATTAAAAGGAACATTTTAATCTTCAATGCATGCAAACTAGTTATAGTTAATTACTCCACATATTTAAATTTACATTTTGTTTTTTTTTGTCATTTAATAAAATTTCCTTTTAAAATCGTTATTAATTTTCTCGGTAAATAATTTGAGATCCCATTTGTGATGTAAAAAAAGTACTACAACATTGCACATAAAGTAGTTTTCTAAAGGTTTTTAGCAAATGAGGACGGTGATCCTTTTTTAAACTTTACTAACTGAATCGACTTGACCAAATAATGTGTTCGCACGTGACGTCCCTGTTTTTCTGTACGTCATTGGGGTTAAAGAATCAACATGGCAGCTGTATTATTACCTAGGTACAAATTTTAATTGGTTTTCTTCAGGAATTTTTCGTGGTGAGGATTGAAAACCTCCTTGTGGTGACCATTGGGCACCAGCATGTTTTGTGAGAAGAGTATTGATAAGTTTTCTTGCTTATTAATTGCATAAATTTCTTACTTTGTCCGTGTCGATTGACTTCGTCCATCCAAAACGTATTTAAGCAAACTTAACATTCTTTAAAGCATCACGAACTCAAAATAACGTATAATTCTGAAGCATGATACTTGGACAAAGTTCCCATTCAAAATTTCCATTAAAATGTGTTATTGTTTTTTAAATCTTGACTTAAATCAATCAACTAGTCACAAGTAATCAAATATTGTCTTGGTCAATTTCTGCAAGCAGGTAAATATGCTCTCCCATGATCACAGTTATTTAAACTAATGTGAAATAACTCTACTGTATACTGCAAATACAAAATAATTTTAAATTCTGGTAGTCTTAAATTGTTTAGTCAGAGAAATTAAAAACTCATCGATATTGATACCTGTAAACAGACTGTGCACAAAGGTGGGAACAATTCATTCAAATTACTTTACTATAAATGCATCCTAGTGGCAATGGTCTAAGTAATCTCAGCTTTTTAAAACCAATGTTAACTACATAAGATGCTTTTGCCTAATGGTTATTGTGAGGTTCTCAGCCTTGACCACGAAAACATTAATCTTGCAAAAAATCACTATAAAAAATGACTTCGTTTACAACGTGATAAGTCCTTTTAACTTCCTGTCTGAAATTAAAATTACACGTCATTATGGGGCGCCAAATTGGTCTTTATTCTAACCTTACAATTATACGTGGCAAACTTTATATACTTCGAGGCAAATCTAAAAAATATATGCGAAACTTTTCATATACGTTTGAAACTTCTTGTATCGTATCGTCAAAATTTATAGCGCTCCAATTTTCATTTACGGTATGGCGAACTTTTTACATCGTATTCCAATTTTCATATACGGTATGGCGAACTTTTTACATCGTATTCCAATTTTCATATACGGTATGGCGAACTTTTTACATCGTCTTCCAATTTTCATATACGGTATGGCGAACTTTTTACATCGTGTTGCATAATGCTTTGCGATCTCACTTCGTTTACAGGTTTACGCGCTTTTTTCTCAAATTCAAAATGGCGGGTTTAGGAGGCATTGGAGGCTCGGAACACAGTCTTTATTCATTCTTTCAGAGAACTAAAGCAATTATTGCTGAAGCAGAGCATTTTATCATTTCAGAACACCTATTTTTTGACAATATCGACGGTTTAGAGCGCATACATGAGCGACTTTCAGATGCTGGAGACACTGTATTCACGTTAAAACAGAGAGCATTGAATCTTATGGATGATTTTGATATGGCGAGTTTTTATAATGACATGCACCAGTTATCCTTCTATTTAAGTCGACTTCAGAGTTTCTTTCAGAACCTTATCAACGACCTTCAGAATCAGATACCTTATACTCCAACCTACAATTGCCATAGAAGGTACACAGGTACAAGAGGTCAACCGCGACTCGAAATATCTAAGAGATTAGTAGAATGTCTAAGGGAATTGCACTTTTCTTGGACTAGAATCGCTGAATTATTGGGTATCTCAACAAAAACATTACAACGAAGACGTGTAGAGTTTCAAATTGATGTAGAAGAATCTTGGTCTACCATAAGTGACATTGAACTTAGAGAAACAATGCAAGAGATTATGAGTGTTACTCCAGGAATAGGACAAACACGTATGGTAGGTGCACTGAGGAGCCGAAATATAAGGGTCCAACGGTCACGTGTGAGGACATTAATGCGTGAATTGGATCCAGTTGGAACAGCACTTCGTTGGCGGGGAGCAATTCGCAGAAGAAATTACAATGTGGGTTGTGCAAATGCTCTGTGGCACATCGACGGGAACCATAAAATGATTCGCTGGCGAATGGTGGTTCATACATCCATTGATGGCTACTCCAGGTTGATACCATATTTAAGCTGTGCTACTAACAACAAAGCAAACACAGTTTTAGAATTATTCCAAGATGCATGTCGTTCATATGCATTACCTTCAAGAGTGAGATGTGATCATGGACTTGAAAATGTGGGTGTTGCTCGAATGATGTTGGAGTGCCGTGGAACAAACAGGGGAAGTATCATCACAGGTGCTTCAGTTCACAACCAACGAGTTGAAAGGCTTCATAGAGATGTTACTACTGGTGTTCTAAAGGCTTATATTGATCAATTTAACATGATGGAACGTTCGGGTCTTCTTAATCCTGCCAATGAGGTACATCTTCTTGCACTACAGCTTGTTTTTGTCACAGTCATTAATCAGTCCTTACAAGAGTTTGTTAATCAATGGAATCACCATGGAATCAGTACTGAAGGAGGGCTATCGCCTTTGCAACTTTGGTCAGAAAGCATTGTAAGATGTGCAACACAAAGCAACTCAACTTTAGACAATGTACTATCAAGCAATGAAGTTGAATCATATGAAATAGAAGCACGTGATGAAATTGAAAATGTAGCTGGTGTGGTTGTACCTGAAACAACACTAAATTTAACTGAAGATCAGTTTGCCTATATTGCAGCTTTAGCAAGTCAAAACAACAACTTATTTGACAAAGTTCACACGTACATGCATGTTGTGAATGCCATTAACGCAATGTTTTAAGAATTTTTAGAAGAGTGAACCACTTGCATAAAGAAAATGTTATTACCTTTGTAAAAAAAATTTGTATGATTTTTGTCTGAGCATGCACTTAGTAATTAATTTCAACTTTAATGTTTTCATGAAAACGCACATGGTAATACTCGATTGAAAATGGTGGTGGCATAACATATATAATTGCTTTTGAAATGAAAAGTTCGACCTTTACTCGGTCTTACTGTACAATTTCATAGCCTCTAATACTGTTATATTAAACATCTGAATACATAATCCCATTTTAGAATTTTTCTTAGGAGGGTGCTGGGGAATTTTTTTGGAAGGTGCGCTTCCCCCTGCCACCCCCAGATAATCTGCCCCTGATGATCATGCATGTCAATGCAATTGAAGTATATATCAAGGCACACAGTAACTATGTGTAAGATTGCTCTGTAATATTCATGTAATAATATATGTAGATATGCCTGACTAATTTCAACAATTTGTCAAGCAATGTCGACTATTACAGTAAGAATTGGCAACAAAAATTAAGTTTGCCATCTATGTTAGGGAATACATTTGAAACATTGGAAACTCTTTCAATTTCCGAGTAAATACATTGAAATAAAAACAACTTATTAAGCAACAATCAAAATGCTTTTGCCATCTTGAATTTGTACCTTCATTAACAGATATGACGTAACAACAAGGGTAAAATGACATGATTCTTCTAAAGCAGCGACCTTCTTCATGGCAAGGCTATTTTTGCAAATTTCATAATTTCTTGTCTGCTTATGATGTCACTTATTAAAAATAATGACTACGTAAATCCAAGAATTGTTATTTTTATTGCCAATATCTTAACTGAACTAGAAAAATTTAACGAAAGATAACATTTAAAAAATGTTCCAAAACTTTAACAATTAAACACTAACAATACTTAAAACTAAAACGTAACATTTCATCAAACTATATTTGTTGCTATATTCTTATGTAGTCTATGAATGCCTACTTCTATATTCCTACGGAGAAGTAAATGACTGCTTAGATGACTCAAGAACAGCTTTTAATGATGCATTGAATGACTTTTGATCAATAAGCTGGTTTGGAAGAGTAACACTAAATAGGCAAGTAGAAGCAAAAAACGAAGTGGCACTATTGAATTTTACTTTTATCTTACCTAATCCAAAATTTGGCAGTCTGGTGGAACCTGTAGTAAAAATCAGAAATTTTTCAAGAATTGGATGATCTGCATTAAGAATAAATTGCTGCAGATTATTAGCAATTGTTGACTCGCATTCATTTAACACATCTGGGAACTCAAGAACATCAACCACTGCTGATGGGCTCATTTCTTGTTCACTGCATGGAACAAATAGTTCTTGAAACTTGTCTGGGAATTCTTTCATTTTATCTCTAAATCCAAGTGTATTCAATCCTTCAGCAATTTGGTCAAGAACAATCTTTCGCCGGCCAATGACATCATGGATGATTAGTAGTTGAATAATCTTCCTTTTATTTTCATTCTGGTATAAAATTACAATACATAAAAAATAAACAAAAAGCTGATAAATAAAGGGCAAAAATTCATAAACTATGCATGTGTCACAGACCAATGATTCTTTGTGCTTATGGTCACGTTTTATGTTTCAAATCGAATTGCATCATATTAAGTAATATACTATGGCTAAGACAATGGACATATAAATCATCAAAGATGCGTAGCACGACTACCTATTTAGTTCCAAGTATGCAAAGGATCACTAGCATCATACTTATCATTATTTAGTTAAGAAAAATAACAAGTGAATGCAGACACCATAATGCTTTTTAACTAAAAAATATCTGAAAAAAATCACATTATACATACAGTTAACATTTCTGTAAGGCCACATTCAGATATGATGTTGAGACACTCATCCTGATCTAAGTTTTGCACATCATCAGCATCATCTATCTACAATACATATACAACAGAAATCACAACATTGCAATGATAGAGTTGTTAGATCAATTACTAAAATAATTCTAAGTTAATACAATTGAAATTATTTGTCAAACTTAGATGCATTAATGCTCAATAGTTTGACATATTAAGTGGCAGGGTGCGGTGCATCCTGACATTTTACTTTACTTTGCTAACACAATGCGCCTTAACTTGTTTAAGAGGGCTTTTGCAGCTTGACAGGTTAACAGAAGTAATGTATCAGCTATTTTAAATACTGAGAACCGATTAAGCACAGCATCCTGATATTTACTCAACCCTATGTAATCCCTCGTAATTGTTTTGTATACCATGAATGACCTGCTACACTATTATCAGTTAAAGCCGAGGTTTTATAATTTTTGCTTAAACCATGCAAAACAATGCGTAATAGGCATATCACCTGATCAATGAAATTCTTTATGTGTGCAGTACATTCTCCAATGTTTGCAGTTCTCATAGCCAGTTCAAAATTACCAGTGGAAAAATATCTGTACACCGAAGGACTGAATATCGGAAAACCAGGTCCACCTTGCAAAATACTATGGACAATAATTGTTCCGATATATTTCATAATTCCTGACGCAACAACACCAGCATTATATACTGGACTTTGGTAGGCATCACCTTCAAAAAACATTTCACTCACTTTATTGAGCAAATTTGTAAAAAACTGCCTGGCAACCCCTCCAGTATCAACTGCTGGTTGTCCTTTGTAAATAACTCTCAATGGTTTCCTTTCATCAAAATTGGGATCTTTATAATAGGACATTGCATCACTAAAAAGGTCCTCCTCCTCAACTTTTAATTTTTCTTTTTCTTTACATAGTTTTTTTGAAAGATCTTCAAGTATAGAATTTAATGTCGCCTCTTCAGACAAAGAAGAGACACCTTGAATAAGAACTTCATCATCAGTATCTTCATTAATTGATAATAATTGCTCGTTGCTGTTTGCAGAAAGTGCCAAAGCTGCTCTATCTACAGTCCCACTTACTTCTAAAGCATGACGTAACACATCACCATCCTTGTTTGGAAACATTTCTCGTAAGGTAGCTTCACTCCCTTTATTACTTGTTATAGACGAAGAGCATGGCTCATTGTTATTGAAAACTTGCTCTTGACTGGAAACTAAAGAGCTTGGCATATCCAAAGATGTTTCAGAAAATGTTTCTGTTCCTGGACTAAATGTACCTTCATCATCATCGGGAAGATCCTCTTTTGGTCTTATATAAATACTTCCTTGTCCGGAAAGGCTTAAAACTCGAGCAGAAGTGAATTGAACACCTCCTGCCAGCTTTGGAGTGACAATTTGACCATAGCAAGATTTGACAAAGTCAATATCAATATTATTTTCTTCTAGGATAGGAAACCATTGATATATTTTGTTTTTGAGTTCAAACTCATCCCAAGACTTGTCAATTGGGCATGCATGTACTACAAATCCTCTATTTTCAAGCTGACATCTTGTTTGATGAGTTGGTACTGCTTGAGATGTGGAAAATGGAAGTAGGACAAGATCTTTGTGAACAATACAATGTTTCTTTAACTTTTTTGATGGTGGTCTTTTGATTTTCTTTGATGAAGTAGTTGATGAAAGTGTTGGAAACGACCATCGAAGAGCCGCAGGTACATCTGCACTGCTTCTTTGCCCACGTGTCATTGCAATATTATTTGTGTTTGAATTTGGGCAGTTTGAAACGGATTGACTCAGTCTGTTGGACGGAAGACTTGGTCGATTTAGGGGTAGAGAAGTTACGGACAAAGAATTTCCTTCAATATTTCCCCCATCTTCCTGAGTCAAAGTTGCCTGAGAATTTGATTCTATCAGACGACGTTCAATTGTCAAAGTATTTCTATCATCGAAATTATCCAGAAGATTACGCGCCTCCTGAGCAAGATTTGATATAGCAGCCCGAAAGTTTCCAGTATTTTCAGCCATGTAGTGAGAGTTTATTTTGATTGAATTATTACGTTTAAAGTCGAGATAGCACAATGCCGAATGCAAACATGTTGTCAATATGGCGGCGTCAAAATCAAAACAATACACTTCTCTCAAAACCTGGGACCTGGGCACTAATATATTTAAATTCATATGAAATCCAAAGTGGGATCGCAAAGCATTAGGCAACACGATGTAAAAAGTTCGCCATACCGTATATGAAAATTGGAATACGATGTAAAAAGTTCGCCATACCGTATATGAAAATTGGAATACGATGTAAAAAGTTCGCCATACCGTATATGAAAATTGGAATACGATGTAAAAAGTTCGCCATACCGTATATGAAAATTGGAACGCTATAAATTTTGACGATACGATACAAGAAGTTTCGAACGTATATGAAAAGTTTCCCATATATTTTTTAGACTTGCCTCGAAGTATATAAAGTTTGCCACGTATAATTGTAAAGCCTGTGACACACGACGTGGTCTCTGAGACTTTTGTTTCCGAGACCTGGTCTCCGACACAAAGTTTCGCAATGTGTCATCTAGGTTTCGGACACTTTTTGTTTCGGAGATTTTTTGAGATTAGGTCTCCGAAATAGAAACGTGTTCTAATTTCAGAGACAAGTCTCCGAGACAAAAAACTTTCGGCCAATTAAATATCACAATTAAAGTCACGTGGTATGAGACAGAAAAACAAGATGGCGGTCGAATGGACAAGGGATAAAGTTGAACGTTTGGCAGAGTTGTGGGAGGCTAAACCAGTATTGTATAATACAACGCTCCCTGACTATCATGATAGAGTGGCTAGGAGGAATGCAATTGCGGAGATAGCGAGTGCTTTAGAAATGAGTGGTGAGTAAGCATTTTTTACTGAATTCAGATTGATAAGTATACCGAATCCCATTACGTTGTAATACTTATGAAGTAAATATTTATGTGCATTTAAATGACGATAATAAAGAATAGGGCTGATTTCTATTGTTATAAACGATTTTCCAACTATTGCAGAATGACAATTTATTTCAACATGTTTCAGGCTTTCAGCAGTCAGCCACTGTTTTATTACATTCAGTTTTTCAGCCTGTTTGAACGGGAAAATATGTCTCATGTTGTTTCCGCTTTATAGCAATGGATGTTTCTTGCAAAATCAAAAACCTTAGAAGTCAGTTCTGCAAAGAAATTGCCAAAGGCACCAAACCCAAAAGTGGTTCTGCCACAGATGATGTCACACCAAAGTCCAAATGGCAATATTTGACACTGCTTTTGTTTTTAAAAGATCATGTGGAATGTAGATCATCTCGCTCCAATCTTGATAAAGTATGTTGTCTTGTTTGAGAACTTAGTTTGAGCTAATGCAACATGTATGTTTAGGGTTTACTTTGAAGTAATTTATTTTTCTCTTTTATATAGGAGAGATCAAGTAAAAATAGCAACACTAGCAACTCTACTTTTCTTGAAGAAGAGCAAGAACAAAAAGATGATAACAATGAACTAGATCAAAATGTTTCAATCACATCTTCCACAAAGCGCCCAATTAATGTCTCAGACAAGGAATCAAGAGCTACAAAAGCACAAAAAAGAGATATTGAAGAAAGAGGAATTTTGAAAAAAGCTGGAGATCTCCTAGAAATTATTGCATCAGGGAAAAAATCAAGCTTGAGTTCAGTCCATGTTTCTTCTGCTGATGAAAGTACTGATGATTTGTTTGGAAGGTATATTGCATCTGAAATTAAATGTATTGAAAATGATTCAGCAAAAAGGTTGGCTAAAGTACGAATACAGAATATTTTGTTTGAAGCACAGTCAACTTCAGTTTGTACAACTTTCTCCACTACAAGTCCAGTACCCTATTCCAGTTCTCACTACAGTCACAGCCCATGCTCATCTGTACAATCAGGCACTAGTGACAGTCCTAGTCCTACATCTTATCAGCCTTTGACTAATCAATTGGTATTTGATCAGATGGCTGAAAAGACCTACCAAACTCTTTAGAACAAGAACAAGAACAAAAATAAATATAAATAGTTTTTTGCTTTTTATTTTATACAAAAACTAGTTGATAACAAAAGTTGGTGACACAGAAGGTAAAAAAACATGTTTTTTAGTAAATTTACATGGGTGTTGTGCTTGACGATCTTTCATTTTTTGTCTATAATATCATGCAATACATTGTACCATTTTGGTCTAAATAATCAAATATTACTAACCCAAGATCAAGCTTTGTTTATATTTTGCTCATGTTTGTTTATATTTTGCTCATGTTTGCTTATATTTTGCTCATTTGCCAAGGAACTGATCCTGCATCTGAACTAAAGTAGTTGCAGATGTGTTCTCGAACAGATTGGGCTGTAGATGTTGATCTGTTACTTCCTTGCTGTCCCAAAGAAGTCATCCCACTTGCAATAGGTTGACTTCTCCATTCACCTTCAATCACATCATGGGTAAAATGATCCTCTCTATCCATCATAAACTGTGGAGTGTAAATGTTCCATCCTTCATTTCTGGCTCGCAAAAAGTTGTGCAAGGAGCAACAAGCTAAAACTACCTTTTCACCTGAATCAGGTTGTAGGGCTATTGGTGTCATGAATACCCTAAATCTATTTGCTAATATGCCAAAAGCCTTTTCTACTATTCTGCGAACTCGGCTTAACCTGTAATTGAATATGCGTTGTTTCATTGTCATGCTGCGTTGACCATATGGTTTCATCAGATAAGGTTTGAGTGGAAAAGCATCATCTGCCACAATTACATATGGGATTTGAGTTACATCACCTGGCAAGGATGTCGGACTTGGCAGGTTTAGGCTGTTTGTTTCCAGTGCATTGCTTAGTGATGATTCTCTGAACACTCCACCATCAGATACTCTACCATTTTTACCAATGTCAATATACAGAAATTTGTAGTCAGCATCAACCAATGCTAGAAGTACAATACTAAAGTTGTTTTTATAGTTAAAATAAAAGGAACCACTATTGTTGGGTGCCTTCAATAATATGTGCTTCCCATCCAAAGCACCCACGCAGTTAGGGAAGTTTCATCTCTCTGAAAAAGCTTGTTCTACTTTCCTCCAATCCTCTTCAGTTGTTGGAACCTACATGTAAAACAATTAGAATACTGCTTTACTGCAACCAACAAGTATTTGTATTGCCAATTAAATTAGCGAGGATAATGTTAATATATGTATTTTTAGAGGAAACAATTACCTTAATGTAATCCTTGAGGACTTCTGATAAAGCATCACATGTTTCTGGGATTATTTGCCCCATAGTTTGTCTTGCTATCCTGTACAAGAATTGTAAGCTGCTGTACGATTCACCTAGAGAAACACAATGAATGTCTCGCTTCTATTCAAACAACGTCATTACATGTTTAGCCTAAAGTCCACACATGTCCCCACGCTCACTTTTCATCGATACTGATACATAAGTTAGCAATTACAAACCTGTTGCTAAGAAACGTAGGGTTACTGCCAAACGTTCACCTGCTGGAATAGAACGTCTCATGTTTGTATCTTTTTTTGTTATTAATGGCGTAATCAAGCTTTCTAGGACACCAAACGATTCCGGATCCATTCGTAGAAATTTTTTGTATCCATTCGAATCTGACAAGCGCAATTCTTTCACTAAATGCTGGTATGCCCCATACTGCTGTCTTTTTTTCATCCATTCTCTTATCCAAACAGTTCTTTTTTTCTGTCTTCTGCGTCGTTGTTTAATTGCTATGTATAAAACAATGGCAGCACAAGTAGCAGCGGTCAGGTCGTCTCCCGCCATATTTCAAAAACAAACAAAATGACTCCGCAAAGTTTCAGAAACATTTAGTTCGTTTGTCATGTTAAGTTTCTGAAAGTTTTGTATCGGAGACCATGTCTCGGAAACAAAAGTCTCGGAGACCACGTCGTGTGTCACAGGCTTAAGTTTAGAATAAAGTCCAATTTGGCGCCCCATAGGTCATTAAATGCTAAGTATTGGCAATGGGTCAACTTAAACGGTTCATCATGAATGCTTTTAGGGTAATTTTGTTTCTTCGCCCAATTCAAATAGGTCTTTTTCTCCTTTAAAGCAATTCATGTAACTGAACATTATTTATAACCAATCATTTTGTCTATGGATGTAGTTTGTGTTGTACTAATTTTTTTCTATTAAGTCAAATGATCTTGTTACTGTTGTATCATCGTGAATATCTATTTGGAAAAATCAATCATGTTACACAACTCGTAGTGAAGTTTAACTAGTTTAAGTCATAGGTTTTAAATGGAAAAGATCTCTTTTTATATCTAAAGTCTTCATCTCATATTTTATCAAATTTATCTCTTTGCACGTAAACAGACACGTATTGAATTGTATATAATTCCTTCTATTATTCGGGAATTGCATAATGCAATAATTATTAGCGCGTTTCAAACGGTCATTACTATAATTGATGATCAAGGTCACTGCAAACTCTGGTCTAAAACAAACTGCTTCTTTGAAATTATGAAATAGGATGTCTTCTTTCAATCAATCTCTCACATACTTATATTTACAACGTTTATACACAAAGTTTAAATATATATGTAGAATATAAAAAATGTAGGATTTTATCTCCTTTTACCAAGTAAAATAGACAAAGAAATATAACAGGTCATACTTCTATTCCAAGTATTGACACAGCATCAATTTACGGCGTTGAGTCGGTATATGATTTCCGGTGTATTTGATTTCAAATTGTTCGATTTATTTTTAAAAGTAAAAGTATACAGCAGTTGAAATTGTTAGCTCTTATTGAACGTAGGTGCAAACACTCTATAGAATCCTAAAACTTTGACCTTCTATGGTCTGTAACGCACGTTCGATGTGAAGATTTTATGCTCCATTGGAGTAATGCTTTGAGTTGCGAGTATTTGTTTTGAATGTTTGCTCGTTTCGAATTGTGTACGTTGCTTGATTTGAAATGTAGATGTTCGATTTGTGATGATTGGATTTTTACAGTGAATTATGACGCGTATACGTTTATAAATGCACCTACTAATAAACCTATTATCATTTAAAAGAAGAACTTGTGTATCTAGTCTAATACTCAATCGGAAATGGCAAAATTGTTTTGTGACGACATGTATTTTAGTATCACACAAACTTTGCTGGAAGGACATAGAATCGACCGTCTTAATGAATTTCATGCGGTTTTCCACCACCACTATTACCAATGATATTATCAAGTACATTAATTACACAAACAAAACTTACAAGGCACAGATGTTTGCTTTGAGACAACTGATCAAATTTAAATATTTTACTGTAGCTTGAATGCGGACCTTGAACTCTTTATATTACCAATTTAAGCCCTCTCCTTTTTTATTGCGTAGTTCGAAAATTTCTTGCATATAAACAGACCGACATAAGTTCACAAATTTTGCCTCCAAAGTTAGGTATTATTTGCGAATTGTGTAACTTACAGTAGCGATTCGCGGGTAGGATGTCACGGGCTAAAAAATCTCTAATTTTCATAGGAAACATAGAAAATTTAAAGTTCCAATTTTCTACGAAGTTGATGCAGAGTTCTAAGGAAGTCTTTATTTCTACGTGTACACAATTGAATGTGCTCTTGGAGCCAACGTTCTTTCCTGTCAACATCGAAATATGTCGCTAGCGCTTTGGATAATCATGATTTGTGTTTGTTGTACATATTCAAATATATATACATTCGATTTAAAGTTCATGGTTGAAGTCATGCTGAGTTCTATACTTACCAGCAGTTAACAAATCAAGAATTACAACTCGTATGCAACTAGAAATGTTGTTAATTTGACACTCACAAGATATTATAAAATAGATTAATAGAAAAGTTTGACTGTAACAAAAATTCCTGCGCATCTGAAATTTATTGTTATACCAAGGAACGGCAATTTTCTAGTAGATCGAAAGCTTAAATTCAACTATTAATTAAAATAGTTTGGGAATTCTATTATTAAAGGCTGCATAGTTGGATCAGCCCCAACAGTCAAGTTAAAGGCATTCCTTCGATCAAATTAAATGTACATTTGATGAGAAAACACTAAAAATGCGGCGAAGCTGGCTTTGAACATATTACAAAAATTTTAAACAAGACGAAAATGAATAAACTGTCTGACAAAAACAAATTAGCGAAGGTTTCAAAAATATTTTACATTAATATGCTTTAATAATAGTTCCGTTAGTTAAAATGAATAATAAAACAAATATTAAATTGGTTTAAATTGGATATCAAGAATTATTTATGCGCGACGAGTCGGCTTCTGAATGGTTTGCAAATTTGCGACACTGGGTCCAAGCTCGAGTCCTCGGCTCGGTTAATAGTATATCATGAAATAAGTATATATTATTCAAATCTACCCTACAGCTATCTATTTGTCGTTGACTCATTGAGGACGTTCGACGCGCTCGACGCGTTTGACTGGTTTACATTTTAGTGCAACGTTAATTTTGATTTACTGAAAATTGCAGGCGAAAGGCGACAATTAAGAACAATGTAAATAATACAACGAATACTACATGTTTGTAGATGTAGATCGTCCAGGTTGGTATAGGTACGGTGGCCCGTTTGTGCCACAGCTTCGGCGTAGAAATATGTAGCTGTTACATTCAAATCAAGTTTCTCCGTACAAACCCGAGTGTTCTCCGTACGAATATAATGTACTCTATGGAAAACGAACTGCTCCACGCAAATGTTAACTTCTGCTTGTTGAAATGCTACTTCTCCACACTTAAAGAAAGGTTGCTAAGAGCAAATAATCCCTTCTCCACGCTGAAATTATCTTTGTCTATACAAATAAACATACCGAACACTCTCTTTCTTACCCCCTGGCGAAAATAACACACGTGCACACACTAAACGTCGAGGGGGGGGGAGGGTAAGTGCTCCTAATTACTGATTTTTAATTTGTCAACTGACTGTAGTTTGGCGATAACTGGTACCAGTTAAGAAATAAAAGATGTATAAACAGGCGCGGATCCAGCTCCTTAGCTGACCGATGCATTGCGAGCGCCAAAGGCGCGAGCCACCGCTAGGGGGGTCTGGGGGCATGCTCCCCCAGAAAATTTTTGAATTTTCACTATCCGAGAAGCATTTTCCAGCAATTTGGGAAAGGTGACAGAAAAATCTTAAGCGTAAATTTTATCGAAAAAATAACATGAGCCGTCTTTTGTAAGATAACAGCATTGATAAAAGCAATGTTCAAAGGTGGTCTTCTTCCAACGGTAAAAAAGATGAAAACTTTAATAAAAGCAATGTTCAAAGATGGTCTTCTTCTAACGGCAGCAAAGATGACAACAATTATAAAAGCAATGTTCAAAGATGGTCTTCTTCCAACAGCAGCAAAGATGACAACAATTATAAAAGCAATGTTCAAAGATGGTCTTCTTCTAACGGCAGCAAAGATGACAACAATTATAAAAGCAATGTTCAAAGATGGTCTTCTTCGAACGGCAGCAAAGATGACAACAATTATAAAAGCAATGTTCAAAGATGGTCTTCTTCTAACGGCAGCAAAGATGACAACAATTATAAAAGCAATGTTCAAAGATGGTCTTCTTCTAACGGCAGCAAAGATGACAACAATTATAAAAGCAATGTTCAAAGATGGTCTTCTTCTAACGGCAGCAAAGATGACAACAATTATAAAAGCAATGTTCAAAGATGGTCTTCTTCCAACGGCAGCAAAGATGACAACAATTATAAAAGCAATGTTCAAAGATGGTCTTCTTCTAACGGCAGCAAAGATGACAACAATTATAAAAGCAATGTTCAAAGATGGTCTTCTTCTAACGGCAGCAAAGATGACAACAATTATAAAAGCAATGTTCAAAGATGGTCTTCTTCTAACGGCAGCAAAGATGACAACAATTATAAAAGCAATGTTCAAAGATGGTCTTCTTCTAACGGCAGCAAAGATGACAACAATTATAAAAGCAATGTTCAAAGATGGTCTTCTTCTAACGGCAGCAAAGATGACAACAATTTAAAAGCAATGTTCAAAGATGGTCTTCTTCTAACGGCAGCAAAGATGACAACAATTATAAAAGCAATGTTCAAAGATGGTCTTCTTCTAACGGCAGCAAAGATGACAACAATTATAAAAGCAATGTTCAAAGATGGTCTTCTTCTAACGGCAGCAAAGATGACAACAATTATAAAAGCAATGTTCAAAGATGGTCTTCTTCTAACGGCAGCAAAGATGACAACAATTATAAAAGCAATGTTCAAAGATGGTCTTCTTCTAACGGCAGCAAAGATGACAACAATTATAAAAGCAATGTTCAAAGATGGTCTTCTTCCAACGGCAGCAAAGATGACAACAATTATAAAAGCAATGTTCAAAGATGGTCTTCTTCTAACGGCAGCAAAGATGACAACAATTATAAAAGCAATGTTCAAAATGGTCTTCTTCTAACGGCAGCAAAGATGACAACAATTATAAAAGCAATGTTCAAAGATGGTCTTCTTCCAACGGCAGCAAAGATGACAACAATTATAAAAGCAATGTTCAAAGATGGTCTTCTTCTAACGGCAGCAAAGATGACAACAATTATAAAAGCAATGTTCAAAGATGGTCTTCTTCTAACGGCAGCAAAGATGACAACAATTATAAAAGCAATGTTGAAAGATCGTCTTCTTCCAACCACAGCAAAGATGAAATGTTTAAGAAAATCAATGTTTAAACGTGGTCTTCGTCCTCTCAATAACGGCTGAAAACAAGATAACTCTCAAAGAAAATGTAGGTTGTTTATCAGCATTAAGAATTTCTCGTGGAGCTCATCGTCAAGCATCTGTTTCTTTATCCTCCAGGATATCAAGAAATTGCATCCTCGTTGGGTTTTGTCTAGCAAAGGTATTAATCACTTCTTCGACATCACACTTAATATCATCATTAATATGCATTTGGGCTAATCCATTTAACCTTTCGTTGATCATTGTGCTACGTAACCAAGTTTTCATTCGACGAAGGGCAGAAACGGATCTTTCACACTCACATGTAGTGACTGGCACAACAGCGAGTATCTTAAGCGCTGTAAATATATTTGGAAACGCAAGTTTGTTACAAGTTCGAAGCGTGTCGGCAATTGAATCGTACTTAACTTTCTCAAAGCCCCCTTTCCAATTTGTTTTCCACAATCCTAATTCAGCATGTATTTCCGAAAGTGTGGCATATCCTCTTTATATGCAACAGCAAACTTCATAAACTCTTCCTTCCAATTAAAGTCCTTGCAATTGAGAAAAATACTAGGTATAATATAGAATCCACGATAAATGTCGCACACCTCTGAAGAAAACCGAAATTCCATCTGTTCAATCAAGTGATCAAGAAGAGGGATGGTTAGTTTTATGCGGTAGTATTCACGTGCTGTATGTGCAGGATAGTTTTCACGAGTTGTCTGAACATTGCAAAGTCGAGGAATTTTTTCATCAACGTTTACTCTGTTTGCTAAATCCACTGCTTCTTCGTAGTATTGGTAATGAATTGTATCAGCCGAGCTGCGTAAAATTTTTAATTGTGACTTCAAAAGATTTATATGTTTAATTGATTCAGCGATATCGATCATCCTTTGCTGCAGTTGGACAGTCAACGACATTGTGTGATGCAGAACATTTGATGTAATCACAAGATTAACAATAAATTCGAAAGATTTTATGGAACGAAGATATCCCTCTGCGTCCCGACTTGAATTATCAAAATCTTTATTCATATTGAGCTTCATGTACTCTAAACTTTGACAAACAGGTACAAATGCTTCCACAAATCCATCAAGTGTACGTATCCGTTCAACCCAACGCGTTGTGGATGGAGCTCCTAGTTTTTTACGACGTAACCCAGACTTTTCCATATTCTGCCTCAAGCACTGCATTCGTAGGGGGGATGGGCTGAAGAAACTGAAGATCTTTTGAGCATGCCCCAACATGTTTTTGACAGTTTGCTCACCACATGCTTTACCAACAACAAGGTTCAATCGATGACTGGCGCAATGGATATAAAAAGCTTTTGGATTTTTCTTTAAAATACGACCAGCAACTCCCTTTGATTTGCTTGACATTGCACTGGCACCATCATAGCACTGACCACGACAGTTGGAAAGTAGTAGCCCAACTTCGTTTAAAGTATCTTCGATATTCTTCGCTAGCGCTTCGCCAGTCATTCCTTCACACTCAACAAATTTAATAAATCGTTCATTAATTTCTTGCTTTGAGTCAACATACCTTACAACAATTGGCATCTGCTCGATACTGCTGCAGTCTGTTGCCTCATCACCAAGGACTGAGTAAATTGGGCATTCACTAGAATTGATGTCAGAAACAATCTTTTCTTTGATTTGTTCCCCGCAGATCTTTATCAGCTTGTTTTGAATTGTCTTCGAACGATAAGTTGCATTCTTACTTGCATTTTCAAAATGTTTTTCTAGTTTCGCGTCACCCGCGTCTACTCTAAAATTCAAAAAGGCTTGAAAGTTCCCAGGATTAGAAGATAGAAAATACTTTGAGTCGTCACGATGGCCTCGTAAGGGAAGATTCTGTCTGCCTGCCAGTATAATAGTTTTAATAATAGAGCCTAAAACGTCACGATTGTATTGAATGCGGGCACTTCTAAGATGATCGGCTTGTTCGTCGATGCCAATAGTTTTACCTTTCATCACACGTTGGAACTGCGACAAACGTAACTTGGAGTCACGGTGAATTAGGGAATATTTGTCATGCTGGTAAAATTTTGTTGCCGCACTTTGCCAGTTTCTTAAGGGTTCCTTAAATAATTTACTAAGCTTTGAACCATTATGTCCTGTTTGATGACCGAACAAAACGCAATAATAACAAAGGCTCCATCAAATAATTTAGAGTAGCACAACCAGGACCAACGATCTAGCCAGCCAGCACAAAATTTTCTTGAAGATTTACCATTCTCAGAAAAGGAAAATTGAAAGAAGGGAGGCTTCCAGTGATTTGTTATAAGTCTTAGCTTTGTGTCGTCATCTAGGGCCGCCACAGATACAAAATGTCCAATATCCAAGGGATCAACATCTGTCATATCAGTTTTTACAGATTTTGACAAGAGACAAGAAGCATTTGATACTTTTCCATCTTCAAAGTCGCATGAAAGAGGTCCTAAATAAAACATTACTAAGATGTAGGTATACGACTACATTCAAAATAATAAAGCCTGAATGTGTTAACATGCAAGGTCATATATCATAGGTCATTGTTTTTGGTGCATTTGAGTGAAAGCTTGTTGCCAATTTGACGATCTCATGTTTAGAAGGAAGGATTTATTCACATGTACAAAAACTATCCTCCATCCCACAACGAATACTTTATATTGCATGGTATGCTTTACTTATGTTCTTAGAAAAGCATACTTACCTATAATTAAAATATATTTGCACATGAACAATCACTAATTTAACCCACGTTTTAAGGAAGTCTTCAAGCAATCATAGCTGCTGCCATCTAAGTCTTCCCTTGGTGAGGATTTTGCAGGTGCTACCAAAGTTGTGTCTATTTGTTGCTCAAGTCCACTTTTATTTTTCTGTAAGACATCAACTTTAAAGTGGTCAGTAATTTTTTTTTTATTATTAACTCTTGAGTTATTAGTTTGATTAAATTCAATTAGTGGTACAAAATGATTGGGTTGAAATTCTATATCTAATTCTGGAAGAGAATAAGCACCAGTAGTTGTCCACATTAAAATTAACTTAGCAGGCTGAACAAGTTGACTTGAAATATGTTGGTGTGCTTGCCGTGGAAGAATTTTACCATTTAGAAATTGTGAATATTTGGTCTCCTGGTCCAACTTTTCGGGATAAACTGAAATTATAGTCATTCCAGTGACAGAAGACAAACCAAATATACACATAAGTGAAGAATAAGTACCATTGCATGCATTATTTAGAGCTTCCTCTTTAACTACTACTACCTTTGTGCTTGGATTTTTCCTATCATAGCCATTGCCTAAAGCCACATCTGATACTGATGCAGAAAAAGCAGTATTTTCTGACTTAAAAAAATGCAACTTATCTTTTAAGTAAGGGTGGTTAGCATAATACTCCTGGTGATTGAATAGCTCAATGCTTGTCAAGTCTCTCAGCAAATGACATAGGTCTTCCTTGCCACAAAGTAATTTTGAGCAGGCTCTGTACAGACAATTACCATCACCTCTAGTTCTAAAAATATATAGCAGAGTTAAGAAAATTCTCATTGTGTGGCTAAAAATTAGAAATCAGAAGAATTCAAAACTTAAATGTCTGACAGGGTTATTTGGAAAAGAAAATGTTAGCTTCTACTGAAGTCATAAGTATATTGGAAGAAGGAATACAGTCATTACATTTTTAATGTAATCCATACAATACATAAACTAAAATGCAACTAAAATCGCACCTACCCCTGCATATTACAGTTTGTATTATATTACATATGAATACAAGTATAAGTGCTGCATAAGTAATATGACATCGTGTATATTTTATGATGATTGTTCGTCGTTATCTACACGACTACACTCTGAGTCTGAAATGAGTAAACTATTTACATTTAAAACATGCAAGCATAAAGGTAAATTTACTTACTTTAAAGCTCTTAGTTCTCCACTTTGCCAATGAACTGTCAAGTGCTTAGGTATTAACATTTCACTTGACATATCTCTGCCATTTTTACCCTTTGAAAAGGGATTCCAAGGAGAGGATTTTGAAATAAAAGTAGCAGCTCTCGTTTCATAGGTTCGACGCATTCCATTAATATCAAATGACTTCTCTTCTCGAAGCAGAGTACACAGAACGTGTTTGATATTCTCGACAGCCATGACTTCGAGCGATGATTGCGAGTTATATCAAGTGATCAAATAACAATGCATTCTCAACTTTGAAGTTCAAAGTTGAATGCATCGGTGCCATGTGCCCACAATCACAAAATTATGGAAAATGCATCGCTCAGCGGCAAAATCTACCGTGACGTGAGGCCCTAAAACAATTGTTTTGCTGATGTCACAGTAGATTTCACGCGGAAAAGGACTCGGGACCGATGCATCGCAAATCTACTGTGACGTAGCGATGCCTCTTCCATCTACCGTGACGTGCTGGCAGAATACTATTAAATTACTTACTAATTATGTATTCACGACAAAATTTCGCTAAATTTTATCGACTTTTCTTTCGCTAAATTTTATCGACTTTTCTTTCGCTATTTGTGTCATGGAATACGACAAAATTATCGGAGAACACAAATGTTATTTCTAGAACAAATTTTAGCTTAAAACTGCTAAATCTATAAGTTAACTAAACAATATATCACTGTCAAATGTGCGTTTTAAATAATTCGAAAATAATATTTGCTATTTATTTCAATAAAATGCAAACTCGCTGATTTTAATATCTAAATATTTTGACCGATGCATTCGCATCGGTTGCATCGGTCTAGATCCGCCCCTGTGTATAAATGACCTGCTAAATTGATCAATTGCGAAAATAGCCTTAACATATGTCGAGACTATTAAAATGATCAGTCACATCATTGTGATTAATATGGATTTTATTTGTATAACAATAACAGTGTGTTCATCAACATAACAAAGTATGAAGAGAGCGAAAACGATATTACGTAACTGTAGTCACGCGGACTGGTAATATACTAATGTGATTATTATAAATATGTTTCCCCTCTAACACTCCCACTTAATAATCATAGTATATTTAATAAATTTTAACTAATAGTGTTCATAGATAATATACTTCGTCGTTCTTAAACTTCCAAAAGTCCCAGTTTGCTTCTACATTTTTCAAAATGATTTTTTGTTAATCCTTTAGTCATTACATCCGCTAACATATCTTCAGTTCTACAATACTTGATAGTAATGTTCTTTTTCTCAACTTGCTCTCTGACGCAATGATACGATATATTGATATGCTTTGTTCTATTATGAAATTTTGGATTCTTAGTTAACTCAATCGTTCCTTGATTATCTTTTTATAGGATGGTGGGGCAATCTTGTTTCTTTGAAATATTTTCCAGCAATCTTCTTAACCAAATCCCTTCCTGACTATTAGTACTCAGAGCAATGTACTCTGCCTCCGTTTACTACACCAACTTACTGTGTTACCTTGTACTTGAAAAACGTATCCTGTTGTTGAACGTCGAGTTGTAATGTCTCTTCCCCAATCTGCATCCGAATATCCTGTCAAAATCGTGCTTGCATTTTTAGCAGTATAAACCAAGCCATAATTCAGTGCTCCTTTAATGTAACGAAATACTCGCTTCACTCCTTTCCAATGCTGTATACTAGGATTAGACATAAACTTAGACAGTATGCTGACGGCTGTGAACAAATCTGGTCTACTGATTGTTGCTGCGTACGTTAAACAACCAATTGCTTTTTGATAGGTTCGTCTATCAAATGATTCATTTTCATCTGACAATTTTTCATACTTCTTTCCTGTTTCCAAGGGTGTTGAAACAGACTAACAATTATCCATCTCAAACTTCTTGAGCACACCTTCTAAATAATTTGTTTGAGTAATAGACATTGTTCGTGATCCTCGATTTCTTAAAATTGTCATTCCAAGGATGTGGTGCAGCTCTCCTAAATCTTCAATTTGAAATTTCATTGCCATCGCTTTCTTTTCTTGTTGCAACATCTAAACATCATTTGAAAAGAACATCATATCATCAACATATATCGCTACAATTACGAACTTAATTGTACGATCTTTAGACTTCACTGATTTGATGTAGATGCAGGGATCAGCAGTGCATTTCGTATAATCAATTGATAACAGATAAGTGTTAATCGCGTTATTCCAGCATCTCGCCGCTTGTTTAAGCCCATATATACTTTTCTTTAATCTAAAAACGTAACCTGGTCGTTCTTTATCAACAAATCCATCGGGTTGTTTCATATAAATCTCCTCTTCCAGATTTCCTTGTAAGAATGCAGTTTTAACATCGACTTGGTGGACTTCCCAGTCACAAATTGTGGCAACTGCAAGTAACGATCTTATCGAAGTATATCTTACAACAGGTGCGAACACTTCTTCATAATCTATACCTGGTGATTGAGTGTAGCCTTGTGCTACCAGTCTACCTTTAAATCTTTGGACTGTTCCATCGGATTTTAAACACCCACTTACTAAAAATCACATTTTTCTTTTTGGGTGGTGGTACAAGATCCCACGTATCATTCTCGATTAATGATTTGTATTCCAACTCTGTAGCTTTCTTCCATTCGTTACTGTTCTTTCCATTCCATGCTTCAGCGATAGTACTTGGCCAATAAATATCTGCGGTTAAATCTTCTCTGCAATTATATAATTTGTCATTAAATCTTTGTGGTGGTCGCCTTTCACGTCGTGGATTGATATTTTCCACATCTCTTAGAAAGTTATCTTCATACGTGGCTCCCACTGGACCATTACATGGTATTGGAACATTATCTTCAGGATGATCTACTTCATTTGTAATTTCTCCCGTACGGTTTTCTGTATTGATAATTGCCTCGATTTCAGTAGTCTTATCATCATCATTCTTGCGGTCAAACTCAGAACTGTCCTTGGACTTGCATTCGTGAAATTTCCATTCTTCAAATATGACATCTCGACTGCAAGAAAATGCTTTCTTTTCGAGATTGTATAGTTTATATCCTTTGATGTTTTCCAGATATCCAACGAATACACATTTAGCTGATTTCTTATCTAATTTACTTCTTTTAGCATCAGGGATATGCATATATACAATACATCCAAAAACTCTTAGATGCGATACGTTTGGCTTTTCACCATGAACCATCTCGAATGGTGTAATTTCATTTGATGACTACGGACTACGGTTGCGAATGTATACAGCGGTATTCAATGCTTCCGCCCAAAATTCTTTTGGCATACCTGCATGACGTAAACTAGATTCTGTACATTCAACCTTTCAGCGGTGCCGTTTTGTTCAAGACAATATGGAACTGTTGTTTGGTGGGTTATTCCTTTTGACTTCAAATAATCACCAAATTCTCTTGAACAATACTCTCCACCGTTGTCCGAACGAAGACTTTGATTCTTTTGCCACGATTTTCTGTTTCATTGACAAACTGTTGAAATTTTTCCAACACTTCATTTTTACCTTTAAGAAAATATACTTGCGTGTATCGTGAATAATTGTCTATGAATGTTACAAAATACTGAAATTTTCCATACGATTTGACATTCATTGGGCCACAAACGTCACTGTGGATTATTTCAAACAATTCAGTCGCACGATTGAAACTTCTTTTAGGAAACGGTGCATGGCACTGTTTCCCCATTATAAATGCTTCACACACGTCTGACATATCTTCATCTTTTGAACTCACCATTCCTGTCACCATATCATTATTGACTAGTTTAGACAAATTATCCTTTCCCAAATGTCCAAATCGACAATGCCATAACTCCATTTCGGGATTGTTCTCAGCAACATGCACATATTCTCTTGGAATAACTTTAAGCATATACATTTTTCCTTGCATTTCTCCAATTCCCAGAAACCTTGAATCTTCAGAAATTTTACATTCATCATCTTTAAAAACAACAGTTGCTCCCAGTTTAATCATTGCTTGAACTGATAACAAGTTCCTTTTTAAATCAGGTAAATGGAGAACACTTTTCATTGCAATTCTTTGGCTTGTCCCTTTTAGATTAGTGCACACATTCTAATATTTAATAAAATTTTTTCTAAAAAAATGATGATAAACAAGTTAGTGTCATAATGTTAATAAATAATAAAAATTAAAATATGCTTACCAAAAAAAGTGGAGATAAATTTAATCACAAACACCTATATTAGCAGGCTGAACCAAACACGTTGTTACTTTATGAAGACAGAAAAAAAATCCAATATGAAGAAGACTTGTCATAAACAAGTATTGACCATCATATTTCCAAAAAAATTTCAGATCTTGACTAATTGAATTAATTCTACTTTTGAAAGACATCTTCTGTCTTTGAGTGATTGAATATTTATGATACAACTAGATATAGGAAAAAGTATAAATATAGAGGAAATTGTAAAAAAATGAAATTTATTGTAAAAAATTGAAAAAAGTTGAAAAAAATTGTAAAAAAATAAATTTAATAATGTAAAAAAAATGAAAAAAAAATGTAAAAAATTGCAAAACAATTTTATTCAAGAAAAACAATTTATTACATGTTTTTACAATTTAAAATGTTATATTAAAAAATTTTTTTTAAAATAATCCACTAGGTTGATCATGAGGCCATGAACATATGAGCACAAAACCAAATTTTGATTGACAAGATCCACCGAATGTTAATAGATTTTCCTCCTTACTGGGTAAATCAAATGTTTTTTTACCTTCACTAAATGCTTCTGGTTTTTCTCCTTTACAAAGTAAATTAAATGTTTTTTGAGCACTAGATTTACCAGATTATCCAGTTGCTTCATCAGATGTTGATTTTTCAGATAAAACATTTTTATCTTTTTTTTCTAATTCATTAATTTTATCAAGTAATTTGTAAGAATGTAAAAAATGTTCTTTTTCCCTTTTTGTTATCATATCATTTATTTCTTTTATTTCTTTTTGCAGTAAAATATTTGTTGTTTTTATAAATGAAGATAATTCTTGTAGCCTTGTTTTTATATCAATATTTTCATTCATTTTTTCTTTTTTTTTGTATTTTCTTTCTGTAATACAACAAAACTTTGGTTGAAAATGAATATATTCTGATTTGAGTTTTGTTAATAACATTATCTTACCGTTGAATAATTTCTTTCTTTATGAATAAAATTAACTTCTTTTTCAATTTTGTTTTGTAATTCTTTCTTTTCTTTACAGCAAGTATATGTATGATAAAAAATACAATCTGATGGGTATACTGGTAATGACGCGTTATTTAAAAGTTTTTGAGATCTTGGATATTTTTTACAATAAAAACAATATTTATAAAATAATTTTTTATATCTTTCATTTTAAGAAAATTATCACTTTTATTTTCAAGAAAATAATCACTTTTATTTTGTTCCATTCAATAATTTAAATTTCTTAAAAAAAAGAAAAATAAAATAATGTGTTTTTCTTTCTTTTTATTTCTTTAATTTCTTTCTTAACATATCTTTTATTTTTCCTCTTTTTTTTTCTTCTTCTTTTATCGATTGAATTTCTTCTTCAATTTTTCTTTTTAATTCTTTTTTGTCTTTACAGCAAACCTTTGCATGATAATCAATACTTTCTGCTGCAGTTGGTGTTGGTAAATTTTTTAAACTCAAATCAATTTCGTAATCAAAACATATTTTGTAATGATAACAATATTTATAAAACAATTTGCTGTATTCTGTATTGATTTTGCTTGTATGGTATGTGTTATATGACATATTGATTTTAAGTTTTTTCTTTCCTTACTTCTTCAATAAAAATAATTTCTTCCTCAATTTTTTTATTTCTTCTTTTTCTTTACAGCAAACATGCAAATGATGAAAAACACAATGTGTTGGATTTTTTGGTAATGAAGTGCTATATAAAGCTTCCATTTGATATCTTTGACATTCTTTACAATAAAAACAATATTTATAAAATAATTTTCTATATCTTTCATTCGCAATATTTTTTTTTGTTTTCATCCATTTTTTCCAAAATAAATCAGGCATTTTCCATTAAATGTCAGTATGAAAATGAATAAAGTTTGCAATTTAATCTGTACGCAAATTATTACAATAAACTATCATGTTTTTTTTTATTTTTTTCCTTCTTTCTTTTTTTTTCGATAAATTCAATTTCTTTTTCAATTTTTTTCCTTAAATTTTCGTTTCCTTCACAGCAAAACTCTGCGTGATACTTGATAGATTCTTCAATTGATAATGGCGAATATCCATAACACAATAATTTAATATTATGAGTTTGACAAAATGAACAATTAAAACAATATTTATAATGTAATTTCATATACAGCTTAAAGATGTGATCATATGGTATAATGATTTTATTTATTTCTCTATTAGAATTCAGTTTCTTTATATCTTCGTCAACTATTTCTAGTTTCTTTGCAAAATATTCTTTTTCTTCTTTGTTTTCTGTGCAACAATTGTCAGCATGAAAATGAATATGTTGTAATTGACTTGGAAATGAGTATAAATTATGATGAATTTTATATTTTTGACACGCTTTACAAGAAAAGCAATAGTTATAAAATAGATCTCTATATATTATCTTTATATTACCAATAGACATTTTCACTTAAGTTTTTTTATACCCTACCTATTTAGTAAATGAATAAAAAATAGTAAGTTTACACTTTTATAAAATTTTTTGATAATATAAAGTGTTTTTTCTTTTTTCCATTTTTTAAATTCTTTTTTGAATTTTTTTATTTATTTTTTTTCGTATTCAATATGATTTATATGGTAAGTAATAAATTCATTAAAAGTTAATTCACTAACATATTTATAATTATTTGGTAAAAAATAGATATATATACATTTACTACAATTAAATTCAGTTAAAAATTCATAAATTTTACTTATTTCACTTTTACCCATTTTATTTTATATATAAGTGTGTTCTTTTTCCTGTTTCTCTTAACTCTATTGATAAAATATGGAACAAAATTTAAAACGAGCACAAGCATATCTTTCTGAATGGGAAAAAATACCTGAAAAAAAAGGAAAGACTTTTTAAAAGATATGATTGTTTGTAATGAGAAATTAGTTTCTTCTATTCATGATTATATTCGAATTATTAGACATATTTTGAAGAATGAACAATTGTACAATGATTTAAGAAATACACCATGGTATAATGAAGAAAAAACGAAGAGGTGCTTTTCGACTTGAATAAATATGAAGAAAAGGAGCACGATTTGTTTTTAAAGAAAAATGTAGATAACGAAGTATTTATTTACTTTGTTGGTTGTTGTTATAAACATTTGTTGTGAAATTTACTATTCAATAATATCAATAGTATCGTTGTATGAAGTATTGGGTTGTATATTGTATATAAAGATATCAATGGCATCTATCCCTCCTGAAACTTTGGAAAGAATTAATAAAGCTTAGGAGGAAAAAGAAAGAGAGAGAAAAAAATTTTTAAAAGAACTGGTGTTAGAAAATGAAGTTACTTTATGTTCATTAATTCATGGATATATCGATTTGTTAAACGCTTTGTTTGTTTCTTCTGATTTATATAATGATTTAAAAATGGCATGGAGAGGATTTAAAATTCTCTAATATTGTTGGAAGTTATTCTCAAATGTATGTGAATACACTCAAGAAAAATGAAAAAAATCAAATTTATCTACCTTTTGGTTTTTCTGATTCCACGTATAAAGATCAACGAACAAATGAAGACATGAACAAAATGGATGAGAACTTTTACTTGTAGATAGTGTTTTAACCAACGAATATTTTATAGAATTTACCATAAAAATGATGAACAATATGATTATTTTAAAATATGTATGCAATCTATAGACGATACTGGTATATATAAAGAGAACGCTTGGATTTGTAAACAAAAAGACATGGTTTAAATACAGTGAAGGAATTATTAGAGAAGATAAAAATATTTTAAATATGGATAATGGGAGAGTTTTGTGATAATATGATATATGAATAGATTTTTTGATTTGTCTCGTGAGACTAATGAATACTTTTTTGATGAATATTTTGAAGCTGTTCAAGAAAGAGAAAAATATAAAAAAAATTATAGCTGAAATATCGCTTGAAAATTATAGTAATCAAGTTGAAATCACAAATTACGTGTTGGAAAAAAATATCACAGAACAAAAGATAAAGGATTTAGAAAAAAGACTTCGAATTGCTGAAGAAAAGAATAAAGTTTGGTGGAAAGAGAAGAAACATTATTCCTAACTGTTGAAGAAATGAAAATAGTAAATAAATCTTTATGTGAAAAAAATGAATTGATTGATATAAATAAAACATTGCTAAAAAAACTTGAAGAGAAAGACGATGTTCGTATAGTTATTAAGTCATATATATACTCATAACTGTATTAAGTAGAACATTTTATTATAATTTTTTAGTTGAGATGTATGATGTTAAGGAAAGTATTACGCTTGTTGCATTAAAAAAAATATGTAAAGATATTCAAAATGAAAATAAAATTTTAAGAAAAAAATTGCATTATATTCAAAATTATGAACATGATGCAGAAAAATTTGGAAGGGTTCAAGAACAAAACCATTTATTAGTATCAAGATTAAAAAAATTAGAAAAAGAAAATGGTGAATTAATAACTTTAAATCTAGCATATAAAGCAACAATCGAAGTTTTGGAATATGATCATTTTTATCATGAATTTATTTGGAAAAATTTTCCTTATGAATATTTTATAACTATCAATTCAATTGATGATGAATGTGAATAAACAACAATTTCACAGGGATTATATTTTATTTTTTTTGAATACAATTGAGGAAAACTCTCAAGAAGTGATTGCTTTAAAATTAGATGTTGAAAAACTGAATGTAGAGATTGAAACTCTTATCCACAAGATTAAAGAGCAAGATATTATCATAAAAGATAAAGAAAATAAAATTATTGAATTAGAGAAATTGATTGAAGAAGAAAAAAATTATTCAATGAAAATGGAAAATAATCATGATGATGCTGATGCTATTTATAATTGTTTTTTGTTTATGTTATGTTTTATTTTCATTATTTTAATTTATGTTTGGGTGTTTATAGAAAGAGCAATAAGAACAGAGAAATGGATGATTCCTACATTTGTCTTTTAGTTATATCTGGTTGTATTCTTCTTGAATTGAACAAAATACATTTAACGAAAGTGGAATTTTTTAATACCAGGATAAAGATATTGGAAGAAAATATCAAGGAATTAAAGATTTTATTTGATGGACGTGCTTGTAGATGAATTGATTATAACATTGCTTTTTACATTATTATTTTTTCAATAATTTTATCATGGTATATTTGTTATCACTGTTATTTTATTGAAGAGGGATTTATGAAAAAGATAAAATACCAAGAAAAGAAAATTCTGGAGATACAGGAACTTATGAAAAATACGTATTTGTTAGAAGAAGGAACTATCTGTATTGGTGGTGGTGATGAATGCGAATAATTTAATTCATTGTTATTTTAATGGAATTTATTTGTTTCAATTCGACGAAAAATTTTTTAAAAAAATTTTTTCTAAAAATTATATTGTTGACTTTTTATCAAAGAATAACGAGTTTAAAATTACTGATCAAAAAAAATTTATAATTTTATTTTAAAATATAAATCATATCTCAGAGACTATAGTAATATTTATATAAATGAACAAAAATATATAGAAAAAAATATTGGTAAAGAATTATATTTTTTTAAGCGACCAATTATTAATATAACAAAAATGGAATGGGATTAATGAAAAACATTTTTTGATAATTTTTTAAAAAAAATTTGTTGATTTTTTGTAAAAAAAAATTGTCGATTTTTGTAGGGTATATATTCATCTTATTTTTCATGTTTTGTATCATTTGATTTCATATAGTTTCAAACAACACATCGATATAAGTTTTTTAAGGAAAAGATAAAACAAATGGCTCAAGAGTTTACCGTTTATAAAAAAGCTTTTAGAGATTTGGTTACAGTTTTACAAAGTTATACTAATGGAAAAGCAATCCTTGGAAATAAAGTATGCAGTTTTAATCATTTTAGTAAGTTATGTTTTTTTTCAAAATCTGTTTACTCTCCATACAATGATGGATTGTGTTGTAAAGACGAATTGCAAATGAATTTGCAAGCATGTGTTGAATAAAATTGCTAATAAAGATGAATGTGAAGATTTGTATGAAGTTTTGTTTTCATCTAACGAAAAACTGTGTTATTTTGGAACGTGAATCAGGAAAACTTATTTTAAAAACACAAAAATCATCTCGTACTGTTGATGAAAGTGTAACTATTTGTGTTGATGATGATAATGATGAGTGGGATGCATGTTTCAAACCAAGCGATCTAAATGATATTTCGATGATTGATTGGACGGATGAATTTTACAAAGTGTATTTCCGAAAAGATGACGACTTAAAATCTATATCACAAAAATTGCGAGAATTTGTTGCATCTTGTCGTGATTTATTAAAAGTGAAGAAGAGAAGAAAAACAACCAAAGTAAAGGAAGTTAAAGAAAAAAAGTAAAAAGAAAAGACGAAAACTGTACCAAGAAAAAAAATGAATGAAAATGGAAATGATATTGAAAATGGTAATGACATTGAAATTGATAATGATATTGAAGCTATTTATATGTTGAAAGAGTTTTCTAATAAATTGGATATTTCAATACATGATTGCATTGTTTATCATAGCGAAATTATGAATGAAATTTTAGAGGAAAAATGGGAAAGAAATATGATTTTGTAGAAATTTATAAAAATATGGAAATGATGAAATCGAAAGAATATATAATGACATTTTTCTTTCAGTGCTTGATTATCACCATCCTCTTCCAACGATTGTAAATGATGACGATGAGGAGAACGAAGAAGACTAATTTAATTAATGACGATTTTATAAAAAAGCAAGATTATTAAAAGGTGAACATTTAGAAGATAATGAACAAAATATATATAATTTGTATCAAAAGAAAAGAAAAATATAATCGATTAAATATAAATATATGGAAAAAAATGATTTGTGGAGTATTGATTTAGCTGAAATGAAAGATTTGGCAAGATATAATGATAATTTGCGATATTTGTTATGTGTAGTCGATGTTTATTCAAGATATGCATTTGTTCGTTTATTACAAAATAAATCTAGTAAAAATGTTATGAAAAATTTGAAGATATTTTATTGAAAGAAAATGAATTTCCTAAAAAATAGTATCGGACGAGGGAAGTGAATTTCAAGGATTCGAAAAGAATTATCAAAAAATATAATTTTACAATTTATAATACCTATAATCGTGAAATTAAAGCTACTCATGCTGAAAGATTTATACGAACAATAAAACAGATGATTAGAAGAACTATTGACTTGTTGCAAACGAGAAGCGAAAAAAAAAATTTTAATTATAAAAAATACTTACATTTAATTGTTGAAAGATATAACGAATCTCCTCATCGCGGATTACTTTCCGATAATCTTTCACCATATGATGTCTATTTAGGTGGAAAAAAATAAATTACATCAAAAGACTGTCTAATATTTTAAACAAAAAGGGATAAAAATTTAAATATATTAAAAAAATGATAAAGTGCAAATTTCAAGAATTAAAAATAATATTTTAGAAAAGGAAAGTTTAAGACAGTGGGTTAATGAGACTTTTTATAAAAATAAAGTTTTGTTGACGGATCCTGTTACTTATAAGCTTTGTGATAACAGCGGTGAGGAAATTCAAGGGAAGTTTTATCGTGAAGAATTAAGAAAGGTTTAAAAAATGAAAAATATTACATTAATTAGTAATGTTAATAATAAAATGGTGAAAAAATTATATTAATCATTTTACCACATTATTACCGGGTCAAATTAATGCAATAAATAATAAGAAATACATATCTGTGTTAAATGTTTTTTATCCAAAAACAGCAAAAAATATTAATGAAGATGAATGCTGGTGTGAATTGGAATTAAAGTTTTCAAAATACTTTATTCAAACGGGTGATACCACTAAAAATATAGATAAAAGCTTATATCCAATTTTGAACTTTAATTTACCAAGAATTAAAATACCATCTGGAATATATAACAATAAAGCAATTTTAGCACTTTTAAATGATTATTTAAACGATTTTAATGTTTTTTTAATAATAAAAATGGAAAAAATAATATAATTTTAACAAATGAATATACTTGTTACTATGGTCAGGGAAAAGAATCTTATATCAAAATGGTAAAAATATGATTTTAAAATTATATTTGGACACAACCCGTAATGAACAAAATAGAATATATTGATTATGCTACAGGAAATAATACCTTGGAATTTAAATTGACTTTTCAAAAAATTAAGTTTTATGTTGGGGTTGGATAAAGAAGAAATAAAATATACATTTGATTCTGGATTTGATTCTAGCGAACGTAAATTTTTTAAAAAAATTAAATTATTTCATTGTCCATATCTTCCTGATGAGACAATCGGGTTAAATAAAATGTTTATATATTGTGATAAAATTGATAGTGAAATTGTTGGTGAATCAAGAAGTGAATTGTTATGTATTGTGCCTTTACATTATGCATATGAAAGTGGAGACGACTTGTTTGTGTACAATCCTCCAATTATAAAAAAACAATTAATTTCTTCATTTATCAACGATTTAACTATAAAAGTTTTGGATCATCAGGGCAACTATATACCGTTTGATTCTGGAAATATAACGTTGGAATGCCAAATTGATTAAAAAATGGAAATTAAGTTACGACCTATAAAAATACCTAATCATAATCATGCTTTATCTCGAAATTTTTTTTGGCAAGATATAGATATATTATATCCATTTAATTTATCAGGAATTAGTAAAATAATAAAATTTTATATCGAATAAAGAGTTTAAAACCAAAAAATTTCAAAAAAGGAGGATTTAAATTAAATATCTATTCAGTTATTCCATATGATTTTTTTACTAATAATACAAGTGGAAATGTACAAAAATACCAGATCTTGGTGATTTAACTAATGTGAAAAATTGTATACCAGATAGTATAAAAATATTAATAACGAACGAATAATATTAAATTTTTTTATTAATGCATAAAAATTTTTTATATTTAAATGGAGGATTAGCCAAATTAGATGCTGTTGCTAATTTTAATTTGCAATCAATGCAAATAATGGAATATGAAAAAGCTCCTTCGATTCTATTTTCAAAATATATATTATTTGAATTGGAGTACGATGATTCAGATAATAACTATATCACCGACGAAGAACTAGATATATTTCTGGACTTAAAATTTGAAGAAAAAATGAATGAAGAAAGAAAAATGATTTGTATAAATATTATGAAAATGTATTAGAGGGTAATGGAATGAAATATTGTAATCCACATTTTAATTATATAAAATATAAATCTAGTTCTATCACTGAAAAAAAATTTGTCCACCTACGGGTTTAACTGATGTCGCACTTAATAATTTATTAAAAACAATTATCAGAATATACTGTAAAAGAGAAAGAAAAGGAAAATAAAAAGATTTTCCAAAGAGAAAAAGAAAGAGAATTGATGATGATTTATTGAATTTTTGCAGAAATAAATTAAATTTCTTGTAAATAATATATATTTATAAGCTATTAAAAATTATCATTTCATTTTATATCTTTTGTTGGTAGTGTGAACTTCTAACTAACAAAATAATAAAAAATGGCAAGCGTTAGTGAAAATGAAATTGATAAAATGATCATGTTGTAAGCAGTAATTTAAATTTATTTCAACCAGTTCCTCGAAATCACACATTTTAGAATTTAGACCTATTTATTTAAATCCCGAACCTGACGAACCTTATGCAAAAAATTCGAATGTATAATGTCAAAATCCGAATATGGTTTATTGAGAACTGATGACTTTGATATGAGTGGTAGAATAAAATTAATGGCTGGCAGTACTTTATTTAATGATTTAAACATATGCGTTTATCCAAGACCTCTAACTAACATGTGGTGTAATATAAATTTATATATTAATGATGTTTTAGTAAATAACATTACTAATCAGTATAATAGAATTTCGTATTTGAAAAATATTTTATACACACCATATGAATCACGTGGCGATTTAGGTGCTGTAAACCTAGATATATTGGATGGGAGTGGAAAAATGGATGTAGTTGATAAAATTGCGGATAATACGAATAATGATGACCGAGCTGATATAAATGGGAAAAATGCACGAGTAAAGCTTATAAATAATAAGACTTGCAAAATTATAGATCAACTTGATATGACTTTGATAAATGGATATGGTAAAACAACATGGATTACATCAGCTAGTGATTTGAAATTTCAATTTGCAAGAGCAGATAAAACAAATTATTTGATGGGGTTAGCTGCTGATAATCCTCAAAATTAAGATATTCATCTTAAAGATTTTAAGATAAATACTAGAATGTTTAAACCAAATGAACAATTGAGTAGAGCCATAAATAATAAACTGATACAAGAAAATAAAGAGTGTCATTATTTTGTAAATAATATGAGAGTTGTTACAAAACTCTTCCTATTGGATCCCAAGCAATCAACTGTTATGATGTATTCACTGGGGTTTACCATCAAGAGTTTTATAGTTTTCAAAAACAACAAGATTTAATGGATCATATCAACTCAATTGTCACTTATATAATTTATTGAATTTCCGTTATTGTTGTGCACGTACTAATCGTGCAGTAACACATGAGTATTACGGTCGAAAAGAAGCATATTGGAATTTAAAGAAAATTTTAAATAAAAAATGAAAAATGAATTTTGATTACGCACGATTTAAGTCTGAATGTGGAATTATCGGATTTGATTTATCTCCTAATCAAGATAGTTTCACCGAAGTTTTATCGGGTCAGAATACAGGGATTTTGGATTTGATATTAATTTAAAAAGCATTAACTGAAGCACATACGATGATATTTTTGGAGAATTTAGAAATCAAATGAATTATGGATATAAAATCCCTATATATTTTGAATATCGATTTTAATTTTGTTATTATTGTTGTGTATTCAACATGAGAAGAACAAAAATTATATAAATTAAAGAGAAAGAAAAAAATTTAAAAGAAAAACTTTAAAAGTAATTGATATTGATTTTCCATTAAAAACAAATTATACACGTTGATCCAGTAATAAATCCTAATTATTTATAATGGATGATAAAGAAAATGTAAATGAATGGGGAAAATATGATATGGAAAATGAAGATAATAAAGAAAATGCGGAAAAATTGTTAAAGACGAAGAGAATTTAATTAAAGAAAAAATAAATTTGATGAAGAAAAATTTGATTCTGATGATGATGATGATGAATATGATTTTGATGATGATAACGATGATAATGATGATGAAGATGATGATGATGAAGAAAATATTTTAAATGAAGAGGTTTTAAAAGCAATTGTCAAATTAGTCGAATTTTCAAAACAAAAGAAAAAAAGTGAAAAAAATAACATTATTCCAAGTTTGAAATTATTTATTAATTCTAGAGTAGAAAATAGAATAAAATTAATTAAAATAAGAATATATTTAAAATTTGATTTTATTTTAAAAATATTTTAAATGATAAAATAATTTTGCATGAAGAAATAAATCCATTTCATAAGAAAATGTTATTAAGAAGTTTAAAACAAAAACATAGTGACGATATAAAACATTTATTATGTGAAGATGTTCAAACAGGGTACTTATTAGAAGATGCTTATAACATAATTAAAAATAATGGTAAATGATAGTGTTGAGAAATTTGGTCTTGTTGACACAAGTCAAATAAATAAATTATTAGCAGAATTGAAGAGAAGACGTGAGGAAGATGATTTAATTAATGGGATAACTAATAATACAAAAAGACATGAAGTAATAAAAGCATATAATATATTAAAAAAAGAAAGAAAAATAAAAGAAAAGGAAATTTAATTAATTTTTTGAATAAAGCGAGTGATTTAAGACGAGCTGAAAACGAGGACGTTGTAGATACAGATGATATAATGGATGATGGTGATACTTTAAATATAGATGGTGGGGTACTCCTTTAAAACACCAATAATAACGAGGGGTTCAAAAGCACAACATCACAATTTAATTTCAAGATTTTTTAATAATCAAGGCATAAACAAAAAAGACTTAAAAATAAATGGGAAGAAATTTAATTTTACCTACTTTGATTTAGTAAATGATTTAATATCTAATAGAAAAACATTAAATCTCAAAGAACATGAATTAAGATCTATTTTACCTGAGTTAAAAGAAAAGGAATGCCAGTTTCATATATTAAAAATAATAAAATTAAGGAGATGTATATAAATTCTGATGCAAGCAATACTAGAAGACGAAGTTCACAAATACCTATTTTATCTACTCCTCCATCACTACTATCTCCTGCTTCAACATCGTCATCTACACGTATACCACCATTATTAACTCCTGAACCGTCTTTAAATTTAGGAGTTCTACACCCCATCGTTTTTCTCTCGACGAAAACATTGAGAGAAAATAAAACATTTGATATATAAAAATGGATATAAAATGTATGTTGGGAAAGTTTTAACAACTGATAATTTAATAAATTTGGGAAATAATAATAAAATTATAAAAAAAATTCAAAGGTGTTTTTCCAGCTGATTATTACCCTAAAATAGATTTTAAAGAAGGTGGATGGATATGGAATACAGATACTAGTGATAAACCAGGTCAACATTGGGTAGCAGCGTGGAAAAATGGGAAAATTTATATTTTTTGATAGTTTTGGATTAACTCCAGAACATTATAAAAATAAAAGATGGAAAAATTTGCAACTGATAAAAATTAAATTTTGAAATATTTTCTTATAAAAGACGTCAAAATATTAATACAACTACTTGTGGGTTTGGTGTTTGTTTTTTGTTACAAAATGTTTAAAATGAATATTTTAAATGTAATTAATCATAATTCGACTTTAGATAATGATAAAAATTGTTAAGTTTCTCTAAAATGTTTTTTCCAAGAATTAAAAAAGTGTATGCAGGAAAATGTAAAAATGAGAAGAAAAATACTCAAATATGTTGTAGTTATAAAAATATATTTAAAAAGTAAAATTATATTGTCGTCATTTTATCAGGAATTACATCAATGTCTTTTTTGGATACATAACCATGTCTAATACATAATTTCCAAAACTTTTCAACAAACTCTTTCATAACATAAAGTTCATCAAATGTATAACCATTGAAATCGGGATGCATCATGAATACTTTGATAAATAGCGAGAATACATCTTCATCCAATATAAAATGTACTTTTTCATAATCGTTCTTGTAAAATACTATGACAGCCATCACTTTTCTTTTTCTTCTTCTTCAAAATCTTTATATGAAACACGAAGTTCGGTAATTCTTAAATCAGGCTTGCTTAGAACTTTAGAAAAAATAAATATTTAAGAAAGCAATTCAAATCTTCTCATCACATTTAAACAAAATGTTTACCTCGTTCAGGAATCAATGAATTTTAAAAAGTACCTCCAAACTGTCGTGACAAAGTTTTCATCAATATATATCTCTTCGTCCCTTTCATTGACAAATGGGACTTCTACATTTTCTTTTCCTATTTTACTTACTATATCTTCAAACACATCAAATTCACACCAAAATTGAAAAATGGGAATAGTGTAATTATGCTCAAAAAGTTACAATCATTTTTTTAAATAAGATGTTTTCGTTAGAAGTATTATACATAATTTGAAAATTTACTCTCTATTTATACAAGTCATTTAGCGAAAAGAACTATCTTTATTTAATAAAAAATATATTTCAGAAATAAAATTAAATATTTACATCATATATTGTTGTCAGTTCATTGGGAAAAATATCTTTCCTAATTCTTACATTATGTTTACTTTTTATATGATTGTCGAAAACAATATAACCATGATCATTCTCATTCATATCGTCTATTAAACATTCCATGAAATTTTTTTGATAAACCCTTATTAAACAATAATGTTTTTAAATTCCTATTATCTCCTACATTATTGAATACAATAATGTATTGACTATTTGTTCTAGCTGTTCTTAATTTTGTATTTCCGTAATTTAAATTTTGACATGTAAATATGATAGAAAAATCCTCATGATGACAGTCTCGTGTAGCAATTTCATCCAATTTTTTTGTATTATCTTTATTATCCGTTGCATTAATCATCAAATCGTCCAGTATTATTAATGTTTGATTTCCTAATTTTTGTTTTATGTCAGTTACAGAGGGTATGTGTAATTTGCATTTGATAAATTCGTAATTTTGCAGGGCTGTATTTTTTTTGTTCATTAATAATAGATTTTATTTCGTCAAACATTTCTTGATAACTAGACGAGTAATAATATAAAAGTTTTGTAAAAGGGGTTCAAAGATTTCATCATTAAATTTTATCAATTCTTTTATAAAATGTGTTTTTCCACATTGTGATGGTCCACAAATAGTCATCATAAAAGGATGTTGAAATTTTACAACTGGTTTATATATCATATTTTCAATCTAAAAATAACCATAAGGAATTGTAAAAATTATCTAATACTATACGTTTATCAAAAGTGAATGCAAACTTTTTCACTTCTTCGTTTAAAAATACATTTTGTTGGTTATCACGTGATATTTTTCTTTATAAATTACTTCAATTATTTTTCATTATCTTTTACACACTCATTTATCGAATCAAATGTTATTTTTCTTTTCCCATCACCCTTTAAAGAAAATCCTTTTGCATGCACTATTTCATTATTTTTATCTGTTTTAAAAGAATAACTTTTGGTCCCGTAGAACAAAATGATTTAATATATTCACCATTTTTTAATTCGTTAGTAAGGTCACCTAGGTAATTACCCGTTTTAATATCATTTCCATCAACACTAATGTAAATTATTGAATCGGTATCATAATATAAAACTTTGTCTTGCAGCTTATGTAATACATTTAAAAGCTCTAATCTTGCATAACTTGTTACAAAAGAAGCAATAACAACATTACGATTGGGTAAAATTGACGAACATGTTTCATTTTTTTTATGTGTTGTTCTTAAAATATCCGAAGACACGATATTTAAAGAAGTTAATTCGTTAGTATGATTGTTTGCTAAATACAGTAGATCATATAAGTTATTGATAAATGATACTGTAACTACATTATCATTTTGTGCAAACTTTCCCCATAATGAATTTAAAATCATTTTCATAATGGTACGAATACATATATTTTTCTTAATATTACTTCTATCTAATTGAATTCCTTCATGTTCATAATAATCTAATATAAATTCATTTAATTTTTCTTCATTAAAAGTTTCATCCTCATTATTATACATTCTTTAGGAATACCACTATTTTCTTGTTTTATTTTCATAAAATTGTCTACAAACCCTCGAAAATTTTACCCTGTTTTTATAATGATAAATTTCATATATTTTAATTATTCTATAACCACATTCAATAGCTTTATTTATTTCAACACTAGTCCATGTACCCCTTAATGCTCTCTTCTCATCATTATGATTACATTTTCGATTTTTTCCATAGCACAAGTGTAACATAGTGTAAATATTAATTTATTATCAATGCGTAAGGGTAAAACAGGAAATAAAAGTGTAGTAGGGGTAATATACAACATTTAATTAACCCAAACACACTTCCGACATCAATATTTAAACATTCTTCCTCTAAATATATTTCAGGATGATTTAAAGGATATTCATACTTTTTGAACATATGGATATAATGACGTAAAGTCAATATATTTAACCTTTTCATTTTCCTTCACTTCATAATATAAACATGAAGGGATGTTCTACCACCATATAATGCATCACGTGGATGCAACGGTAATACATTAAAAATTCCTCTTTCCTACTTTTTATTTCACTAATATTTTTATCTTTTAAATATTCACATTCCCACATTTCGACTACATTATAATTATTTTCAATTAATTGTTTTGAAAACTGTTTTGTTTGCATTCTTAAAAATACATTTTTCTTTTTCAAAGTATTATAATCATCATTATTAAAACATTTATTACAACCGTGGAAAAACATCCGTGAAATTGATATACAGTATTGTTTTCTTCACAATACCCATCAACAAATCTACCTAGAATTTTTCTTTCTCCATTAATGGATAGTTTGTATTCTAAAGTGTAACCCATTTCATCTAATTCTGATTTAACTTCACTCAACCAACATAATGCTATTAAACTTTGCATGGTATTACCCTGTACCCGAATGATGGAATTTGTGCAATTTTATCATCTTGTAAATAATTACTTCTAAATATTTTTAATGTTAAACCAGCAATTGTTATGCATGTTGTGTCGTAAAAAGGCAAAATATTTGTAATGTTGTAGATCAAATTTGAAAATTTTATACATCCAAGCCTTAGAATATTAACATCATTACTACAATAATAATAAATTGCATCTCGAAATACGTATTCTTTTCACATTGTTTGTCATACCATGTGTTAAAATCGTTTTATCATCTTCTGAAATATCAAAGTATTTTTATCAATCATATTTCCCTATACGTCAGATCAAAAATTTGTATGGGTGATATCCTTTTACAATGTTATCAATTTCAAGTGATTTTGGAAAGTCTGCTAATTTCATGTTTAAAATGAATAACTATCAATAATTTGCAGATTAATTTCTTTTATTTTTAAAGATAAAATTTTATTCCCGTTCATAACAGTTTCCAGAATTAAATTTTTTCTGTCAATAAGTATTTTAATAAAAATATTGTATCAAATCTACCACCATTATGTGCAATCCAAACAGAATTTTTTGTTCTAACATAAACTGAGCTAATCGTGATGTTACATCATCATTATTACAATCAAAGACAAATTGACGATAACCACAACAGTCAACGGGTCAATTGATAAGTCAGTAATATAATCCATATCGGGTAAAAATACTCAAAATTTTTATGAAATGGAATTTTTCACATTTACGACATACTTTTGAACAACACAATAGAATGGTATCATTAAATTATTTTCATCTGTTTTGTTTCAAAATCAAAGAAAAATAACGTTGGTGTAGACTTATACTTATTAAATTCTAAAGGTTTGATATGACATTTATGTTGTTTGTCCAAATATTTTCTACAATGAGCACAATATGTTTTTTGACAATCATGTAAAACAACCTTATTTTCTTTAACAAAGAAAAATCTTGGAACAATTTTATTACATGTATTACAAAAAAAAATTTTTGACATGGTGTGACTTTAAAACTATTCTTATTTTTAAACAATTTATTAAACAAATGTTTCCGGAAACAATCTGATGACTTAAAAATTATATTACATTCGGTGCATTGAATAGTGAAATTTGCTTCTTTTTTACAGTTTTAATAACATTTTAAACATGTGTCTTCATTTTTACAAATATGAGAATCCGCATACTCGTCAAATTTTAAATAATGCATGCATTTAAAGCAAAATAAATCCAATTTTAAATTAGAAAAAAGTTTAGGATTTAAGATTAAGTCATAGTGGGAATCATTCAACCATAAAAAAATAATTTTATCATTTATGTGAAAGGAATCATGATTACTCACTCTTGAGTCATAAATTATTGTATCTAATTTATCTTTAGAAAAAATCACCAAATGAAAATTATCTTTTTAAGTAGTTTTCGTAAACTAAATTTAATTGGTTAATGGCGACACTTCCTTCTGATAATTTAGCTTCTTTATAAAATGATTTAACTTCGTCTACAGTAATTATTTCATCAACTGTTTTATTTAAATTTTTTAAAAATAGTTAGTTTCTCATCATTATTAATAAACATTTTTCCAACTAATACAGCCACAGCAAAACAACAATTTTAACTTGAGTTTGCAATTTGTCACACTTAATTTGCAATATACCATTTCTAACTTCTCTTTGATGTTTCAATACTGGACGATTTGTTTTACCACCCCTACTATCATCATCAGGATTTAAATTATAAATAAGTTTTTGTTTTGTTTTTCCGAATTGGTCTTTTTTTCCTAAATGAGATTTTCTCATTTTATATTGATGTGGAACAATCATAAGACATACATTAGTTTCCCAGTCATTATTTAAAAATTCTGAAATATTACTTTGTAAATTATGTTCAAAAGTATCTAATAATCTCTGTATAGTAAATTCCTTTAAAGGTAATAAGGATGTTGAAAAGGTTTTAACGGAGCTTTTTCGAAAAAATCTAATTAAATCATTCTCAGAATTTACGGTTAATTTTGCTATATTGAGCAAATATTGTAATATTTTTGAAAATTGTTTCAAAAATCTGGTAAACTGTTGAAATTGTTTTTTATAAAAATTTGATATATGTGATCCTTAACTTCACCATTTAATGTAAAATGGTATTTTTATATTGTAAATCAATTAATTTTTATTTTTTTGATGTATTCAATTTTTCACCAATTTTTGAATGAAATATACTAACTATTTTCTTTATTTCATCATTCGAAATAATTTTCATTTTTTCTTCTTTCTTCTTCAATTTCTTCATTTTTCCGTTTTGACATGGTTTGGTTTTTCTTTTTATTTTTTCTTTATTATTTTCTTTTTCCTTTATTTTTCTTCACCGTCTACATTATCATGATAATCAATTTCATTTTCGGAACCTTTTATACACATGCAGTTTAGATTTAATTTTATAAGCGGTGTATCGTTGGATGGTTTACACATAGAATTACCCATTGCTAAAATTAATTAATAAAATGGCTGGAGAAACACTATGTTATATAGAAGTTCATTTATTCTTAAATGAAAATGAAAAAGAAAAATAAAAATAATAAAAGAGCTAGTACTAAATGTACCTATCAAATACTGGATAATGATAAATGTATTTTATTCTCACCTTTCTTATTTCAACAATCAATTCAAGATTGGAAATCAGATGATAATGATGATAATTCTGTAAGGTATTATGATGTCAATTCATTAAAAAAGAATTTTCTTTTTTAAAAAGAAATATATAATCTCGAGTCAAATCATTCTGATATATGTTTTAAAATTGAGAAATTAATAGAATATATTGAAACAAATATTGAACTTTATGCTGGAATAAGATTAATTTACTAAAAATGAAACAAAGTATACGAAAAGTACAACAATGTGATGGAATTACCTTAAAAATGTAAGATGTCGAAAAAACTTCAATGACCAATTTATGTTGGATTCACTTGGGAAAAAATTTAATTTAAAATTAAAACTTCAAACATTTCAAACGGTGGTAAAGGATTATTTGCATACAAAAACAATTCCGAAAAACAAAAAAATTGCAAATTATACTGGAAGACATCTTACCTCAACTCAAGTAATAAGAAAATATGGTGATGGTTTAGCAGAGTATGCAATTTGCGATAAAGGAAAATGTGTTGATGCTAATGAAACAACTGATGGCGCACCAAGATATGCAAATGATGCTCGAGGCTCACGCTTTAAAAACAACTCGTTTTTACTTGGGAAAAAATTTAATTATTTCTTAAAATCATCAAAAAACATTAAACCACACCAAGAAATATTTACTAATTATGGTAAAGAATATTGGAAAAAAAGTAAAAAGTAAAATATTTTGTAAATAAATAATATTTTTTTATTGAATAAAAATATATTTTTACATAAATGTTTTTTTAATTAATTAATTAAGTACACAAATTGACTTCAACTAAAATATCGACCCAATATTGGTGCTAGCAATGGTAATATTCCCCACTTTTGACCTCTTCTTCTTTTACCCCTTACATACAGTTGCCCTCTATATGCACCTTTACCCAATTGATTAATTGCAATTTCAAATGCTTTATCCATTAAGGATGAATTTACAAATTTTTTTGCTTTAGAACCCAGAATTCCTGATTTTGCTATAGTTCTGGCAGCTTTTGCAGATTTTAACGCTAAATGTTTTTTTACTTAATGCTTTTTTAAATCCAGATTTAAGTGTATTGCGAATTTTAGAAAATTTAATAAATCCTCCTTTTTGTCGTCTCCCTCCTCTATGACGTCTCCCCATTTTTTTGTAATTTTAAAAAAATGTTATTTCAGAAATTTAAAATGTGATTTTGTAAAAAAATCTATATATATGTTATAACAATTGTACTACTTCTGCATAAATAAACAGATATTGCTTTCCATGCATATATTTATTGAATTTGCTTACTATTTATTTTACTTATTTATTCTTTTTTTAAAAATAAAAATAAAAAAATGTATAAAAGAAAACGAAAAAGAATTAAAAAAAGAAAATATAGAAAAAAAGCACAAAAAGGAGGAATTATTGGTGGACTAGCGGGATTGGCAATAAAGGGTATTGTTCCAGCTATGACCAGCGGAGTTGTTAAAAAAATATTTAAATAATAAATTTTTTTCTGATGAAACAAAAAATGTGTAAAAGGAAAACAAAAAGGAAAAATTATTGTATAAGAGGATCAATAAAAAAATAAAACAAAAGGAAAGTGGATAGTTAAAGACAATGATGAATGAAAATAGAAAAAATAGAAAATTTGTATTTAATTAATTATTTCCATTAAAATTTGAAAAAAATAATTCGTATCTATCAAGTCCATTTTTTAAAATAAATAAAATATCATCACAAGTTGACGTATGAAAATTAGGATCTCTATCAAATATTAATCCAATTGTTCAAATGTTAAAAACTACGTGTTGTTAATGTAAAATTAAGTTTTTCTAATTGTTTACATTTTATAACAAGTAAAGTTATAAAATCATCAAACAATATATTACAATATTTACAAGATAATATATGTCGTGCATAATCCGTATAAATTTCGTTTTCTATTAAAAAATTATAAATTACATCTTTATTTACATTTTTCAATTTAATTTTTTCAATTGTATTAAAAAATTTTTTGCAAGATATATAAATTTTTACATCACTAACATATTCGAAAAAATATCTATATAACGTATTACACTCTAAACCTAAATGAAAACTATCTTTTTTTACAACCTGAGAATCATGCAAATAAATGTTGAAATAATCATATAAAATTTTATTCGCTTGTTTATCTACATTAAAATAATGATATCTGCAACAAAAATTTTCATTAAATAATAATATTTTTTATGTTGCATTTAAACTTTGGGTAACCAATAAGTAGAAATTAAATAAAGATGTTCGGTATTTTCATTCTCCCAACAATGTATTATCCCTACTGTTCCATATAGAAATTCAATAAAATCTACATTTTGTAGACGGTTTTGAATTTTTCATCATTTGAAAAGATTTAAAATAAAGCGAATATTTTAAATCTTCTACAGTTGGTTTAATTTTAAGCACTTTCATTAGTGACGGGTTCTTTTCAATTTTAATAAACAACTGCATACAAAATACAACGGATATAACAATGGATGTCCAGGATATTCCTTCAATAAAATGGCAAATACTTGAATAGATAAAAATCCATATCGTTAAACTATAAAAATTTATAATAAACGTTAATTCTTTCGAGGTTATGTAATGGGTAAAATACACAAAAACGGTATCAAATATAACCAATTTCTTTGTCACTATGTTATCTGCAAAAAATACTAATAAAAACAACAAAACCATTTAAAATGAAACAATTGATTTTTAATAGCATATTCATTTATATACATTGTATAGTTAGAGTTAATATCAACTCTGGGTTTATATTGATTATAATAAAATTACAAGTATGTCCACCAAAATGTCCTACACGACAAAATATATCCATTATGATCTATAACAGCACATGACTTTTGATATAATGTTTTCCATTATTCAATTTCCAAAAATTACTAATAAAAAAAGTATCATTAATTTAGTTTAACTCGCTTCATAGCTTTTTGTCAGATATTATTTTTCTTTTCTGACCTTTCTTTTATTAAAATCAATTTTATCATTGTCATATTCTTCTTCTTCTTCTTCATCATTATTTCCGTCTTTTTTAAATCCATATAAATTTTATTCAACAATCCATTTGGGTTTAATAAAGTACAATCCATATTTCCTTTTTTCAAAATTTTTAATAGAAAATTGTCTTTAATTTGAAAATGATCCTTTCTTTGTATCTTTCCACGAATAAAATGAAAGAAATCAGCTTCAATATAGTCCAGTATTAATTTTGCTAAGGTTAACTTGAACCTTACACAATAATAGCACTTTTGACAGTTCTGAAATTTACTTTCGCATAGTTCTTTAAATAAGTTCATAACTCTATTTTTTCGAAATATCCCATAATTTTTCCTAGCAAAAATTAACATAAAATCTCTTATACTTTTTAAAACCTACCCTGATTCTTTGGATTATGCAAATAAAAATATTTAAAACTTTATCAAGATCTTTAATATCATAAAAGTTCTTTTCATATGTCTAACTTTTATAATAAATTGTTTTTCATCCATATTAAAAATTCTAAGGGTAATTGATATACGTCTTTACAATAACATTTTATAATAAAAGCCAGTATGATATTTCATCAGTATGACGCAAATACTCTTTCAAATGATCCATTAACTTTTTTCTATACCGTGTGATCATCTATAATTTTTCCATAAATAATATCATACTTCGTAAGTAAAAGCAAATAATATTAAATTCTACCTTTATTTCAAACAACGTATAGTCCTTCCAATAAACAGACTTTAGCGTAGCTAGAAAGCACTTATGAAATTGTGATATTAAGAAATTGGTTCGTAAAGTCTTTGCGATAGTATTTGGAAGAGTCGTCAATAAACAGACTTTAGCGTAGCTAGAAAAAGAAATTAGTTCATGAATAAAACAAATACTATAAAATTCTTAACTTTATTTCAAACAACGTATAGTCCTTTGGTATAGTATTTGGAAGAAACAAGTATATTTCATAAAAAGATATATTTCAAATACAATACAAAATAATTACATTGATGAAAGTCCAAGTCCAATTTTAAATGATAATATGGAAAGTTCAAAACCCAATTTACTGATAATACAAATTGTCTCGCTTCAATACATCATCCACAATAAAGAATCGGAAAAGCATTCAAACTTTTCACCATATTCATCGTCCCAAAACCAATTAAGCCAATCTTTCATTTGTAAACAAAGACATGGAATCTTGACTTAGTTGATACATTACACATTCTAAATTTCACCAAAGCCAAATTTACTCATGATATAATTGTTTCACTTTAATATATCGCTTTCCAATAAACAGATTTTAACGTAACTAGAAAAATACAATTGCGTTATTAAAAACTAGCTCGTAAATAAACGCATTTGGAAGACTATCAAGTAAAACAGACTTTAACGTAACTAGAGAAACGTTAATGCAATTGTGATATTAAAAATTAGCTCGTAAATAAAGGAAATAACATTAAATTCTTACCAGTACAAGTTTCTCCTCAACAAATAGCGAGAGATAACGATTTCCAACAAGATTCCAACCGATTTCCAACAAGATAACTTCAACAGAGCTTGAGAAACTTCGATGCAGTTGTGATATTTACGCGTTCTTAAATACTCTCGTTACAACAAAATACCCTTTGTTTCCGTTTCACCTTGAACGTTCGTATCTACATCTCAATACACTAGTGTCTTTGTTTGCTAGTTGCCCTTGAACATTCGAGAACACAAACAAACCCATTTACTGTCATCATATCAATTAAATATCAATTAAACATCTGTGACTGGTACATCTGACACAGACTTCAACAGAATCGAAAATGAACGTTTTGTATTAAAATACAAAAATTGTTTTCACCTCTTTAATATATTTAATAATCAAAGCGATTTGTGTTGTGACAAAAATCGCAAGTTTTGTACATAGAATCACACCTAAATTCAAAACAGAATACCATAAACTCTAGAGAATACTAATAATATCTTAAACAAAATCCGTTTGCTGTCATCACGTCTATTAAGCAATTATCTTCAATACCTGTGACTGGTACAATCTGACACTGACTTCAACAAAATCGAAAATATGCATTTTGTTAAACAAAGATGTAAAAATTATTTTCACCGCTTTAATGTATTTAATAAACAAAACGATTATCTTATAATAAAACGCATGTTTAATACATAGAATCACACCTAAATTCAAAACAGAATACAAATAATATCTCAAACAAAGACCATTTTATGCTGTCATCATTTATTAAATTTATCTTCAACAAAATCGAAAATAGATTTGTATTAAAATTTAGTAAAATTCTAACATTTTCTGTACAATTTTATCACATTTAACAGATTTTCGCGTTCTTTTTGTAATTTTTGATTGCTTTGATTTAATCTTTACATGAAAATATCGATGTACTTTAACTTGATCGTAATTTTGTTCTTTTAATTCAGAGTGCATCATCTCTAATATATTTCTATAAATACCTTGAGGGTGTCGATGCGATATTCACATTTATACACCTTATCATCTATTCTATTGCCAATCCCATTTGGCGTCAAAGTCATTTATGATACACGTGTTTGCAAAACACACTTTAACCTTCAACTACCAAAATCGATGCAGTTTGTGTTGTGACAAAACGCAAGTTTTAATATATAAAGAAACAATTTTTTTAC